>NW_027281481.1:0-35000 GCF_046629955.1 Centroberyx affinis | reverse complement strand
TTTGTAACTTATCCCCCTCCTCTCTGCCTCTCTCCTTCCAGCTCTCCACAGTCCACTTTTCAGAGCTCTTCGTCACTCTCTCTCGCTGTCTCTCTCCATCATCTTTTCAATCTGTCTTTTCATCTGCCTTTCAATCTCACTCTCTCACTCTCTCCTCCTCTACTCCCCCATCTCCTCTTTCCTCCCCCTCCTGCTCCTCTCACCTATTTCAGTCCTCTCTGACATTCCCTTTTTTTCCTTCATATCCCTCCCTCTCTCCTCCTGCACCCCCCCCCCCCCCCCCTTTCTCTCTTTCAGTCTACCTCCCTCCCTCCTTCAGCCCCCCTCCCCACCCCCTGTCTCTCTCTGTGTCTGTGTGCTGAGTTGAGGTTTGGAGTGGAAACCAGAGTATAGAGTCGGAGACACACAGGACAAGAGGGAGCCAGCCTCATAAATCTCCCCTACTGCAGCCACAGCATCCACAGTCTAGGACACAGTGTGTGTGTGTGTGTGTGTGTGTGTGTGTGTGTGTGTTTGTGTGTGTGTGTGTGTGTGTGTGTGTGTGTGTGTTTGTGTGTGTGCACGTGTCTGAATGCATTTATTGTGGGTGCATGTGTGGCTGAGTCTGTGAATGTCAATTTCTGTGTATGCATGTGAGCACGCATGTCTGTGTCTGTGTGTGTGTGTGTGTGAGTGCATACATTTGTGGGTGAGTGTGTGTATGTGTGTGTGTGTGTGTGTGCGTGTGTGTGTTTGTGTGTGTGTGTGTGTGTGAAAGAATAGCCCTTAGCCTATCCAAAAGCAGAGAGGTAAGCAGAAATTCTGCTCCCTCCTGTGGACTGGAATCTATAGTCTCTCATCTCGCCAACAACTCAGCCTCAACAAATTAATACTGCGGGCCAAAAAGCAGTTGGAGCACAAACCTAAATAGGACACCTGAAACAGCACAAATAAACAGTTTTGTTCTGAGGAAAAGGTGTCCTATGTCCTCAAAGGTTTCTCGGTTAAATGCAAGAGATTATGTTTTGGTGCAGTAGTGTCATTAAACACAGCACAAATGTCTTTAGAAAGTTTTTTTTTTTTCTGATGGCATTTAACAATCGGCACTGAAAATCATACTTGCTCTCAAGTTAAGGTCATTGCCCATGTAAAGCACATACACTACCAGTCAAAAGTTTGGACACACCAGATTTTTCTTTATTTTTACTATTTCCCACATTTTAGAAAAATAGTAAAGACATCAAAACTATGAAATAACACAAATGGAATTATGCAGCGACCAAAAAACTGTTAAACAAATCAAAACTATCTTATATTTTAGATGGAAAGGCAAAGGGCTTTAGAAATAAATTCATACAAAAAAATGCCAGCCAATTACATATAGAGAAATAATGTTATGCATTTTTTCTAACCACTGTGAAGCCGTAGAATATACATTATTCCAGCACAAGCAAGGATCCATCCTGTTTCGCAGCAATCTCTAACAATATCTTCAGATCAGAATATCTAAAGAGAAACATTACAGGCTTCCATAACCTCCTCATTTGTCCTTCTCGTTTGAACTGACAGCTCTCAGCCACAGAAGAAAGGAGAGAAGGAGAAGGAGAGAAAGAAAAAGAAAGAGCGGGGAATATTAAAACAAATTAGAACCAAATGAGGCGAGTGGCGCTGTGTCCAAAACCGCTTTACACCCGGGCCCCTAGAGCATTGCCCTGCTTTTTCCACTGAGACTTTTAGGATTTTTTTTTTTTTTAAACCTGAGCCGCTCTCTATCTCCCTTTTTATTCCCTTTGTGCAAAATTCATAGGGATTAGTGCTTGGTAACCCCCATACCCCATACCCCCCCCATACACACCCAGCTCAACAAAATGCTAACTATTGCAATGTGTGTTTGCTCATGTACATGTGTGAGTGTGAATATCGAAAGGCAGACTGTGTGCAGGCATGAGTGTCTGCACGTGTGTGTGTGTGTGTGTGTCTGTGTGTGTGTGTGTGTGTAAATATATAGAGTACGAGAAGGGGAGGTTGGTTTCTCTCCTGACATCCAAGTTAAGACGTCATCCTGAGAGGGCTGTCAGCTCCGAGTCATCCCTGAAGACAGAGTGGCACCGGGCAGAGCAAAGGGGCCTGCTGGGACGGTGGGGCTATAAACCCTCCGATGCATGCCGCACAACCACACACACACACACACACACACACACACACATACACACGACACATGCAAACACATATTGGTCCGGTGCCAACACCACACTTTCAAATTTCAAGTTTCATTTGTGAGGTGAATTCGGTTCGAGCGCAGAACGCAATGTTACATGTCGATGTTTAAGCACTTACGTATAGAGTTTCCTCTCCAGGCATACTGCGGGGGAACTGTTATGGGAAATAAAAACGGCTTGGCCGACATTCATGGCTGCCTCTCCATTGTACTCAGGGGTTTTGGCAAAGGGCTGGAACTGCCTCTCTCTGTCCCCATGAGAGGATATGGAAATAAAGTCTTATTAACTGGGCCTACGCTGGAGCAGAACCAGTATCCCTTTATAGCCCCGGCATTGACGCTAAGACTCTGCTGGATGTCTCCTGTCTCCACATCATGCAAGGGAAGCCAGGCAGCAAATATATACTTCATTGGGAAACAGACCTATGTTAGGTCAAGCATAGAAGTTTATATATTACACTGATGTTCTCAACGTGCAAGGTATTCCCTTACAATCGAATGGGGCTAGGTCCAGGAATGGCTTCAGAGATCCAGAAGTAAACTTACATTTTTATTCAGAATCCTTGTATTCAGAAACCACCATTTTGAATTCACCCAAGGACATCGCCGCTGTAGCTCTCAAAAATGATCATCACTGATGGTTTCCCGACAAAATGCTTCAATATGTTGCAGACAGTCAGTAATCTTGAGAGGCAGCCAATACCCCCTTACTCTGCTGTGCTCCAACACTGCCGCAAAACCTCCCTTGCCACCCTCCTTCCACTCCTTTCCCCACCCGTACCCCTAGAGCCCATTTACTATGATTACCAATAACAATAACACTGCCATTATCTTTTATTATCGCGTTTTCCCAAGGCCCAGCCAGCTCTCAGAGACTTTGATAAAGCTACAAAACAGCTCCTATTTCAACCTTGTATATGGGCTGCCTTGGCTCAGAATTCCCTTAATAGTCACAGTTTGTTTGGGTACCTGACTCAAATCGACATAAACGGCAATGGTCCACTAAATAGATGGTAAAGCGTTGAGCCACCTGAGGCTGCTTTACTGCGGTGGGCTGCTGGTAGGCTCCCAGCTTGCTATTTTATATAAAGGTTGTCTCGCATTACTCCTGGTTAAACTTGTGGGACGTGTTTGAGACTGTTTTACAGTGTTAGCAGAAATAATTCTCACATTGGATCTTGCATTTTTTTGATGCAGATAGATGAAAAGCAGAATACCCACTTGTACAACCGCTGCACAAAACAACAAAGCAAGAAGCCTTATCTCTTATCTTACAAAAAGTGGTCGAAAAAGTACATAGAAAAAAATAGCTCTGCGATAACAATTATTTCTGAAAAATGCAGTAACAACAGATTGCTTACAGAGACTCCAGGAAGTGCTATAAATGTAAAACAATTCCAAATATGCAAGTGGCTGGTGGGATGTTTTCAATAGATGCTACTAGCACACATGTTTTCCTTCTGACTGGTGTGATGACTGTGCATTCCAGAGGGGCTGTGCCGGTCTCGTCAGGAGCCGCACTGACCCTGTTTCACCTCCCAGTAGCATGACTCAGCCCTCAACCTTGAGTCTCTCCTCCCAGGGTCCCCTGTTTATTATGTCACAAAAGGCCAGTCGCTCTCCTGTAACAGTGGCTCGCCCGGAGAAAGTCAGAATCCAGCTGTAGTCGACCCCCCCTCCCCCCCATCCCTCTCGTAAATGAGCATGTCCAATCTACCCACTGTGTTTCATTAAAACCAGACCACATCAATCGGGGCCTGAACTTTAAAGGCCAGGTCCCTTCTCCAGCAACATGGGAGAAAAACACGGAGCTGTTAAAGAAAAGGACCTCACACTGCACGCCGCCGCTCACACACTTAACACCGCACCTCTGCTGGTGGACCACACATCGCAGCGTCGGTCCGAGACCACACAGTAGGCCTCATAAGGCCCGCGAAAGACCTTGTAAGACCTTGTAAGACCTCACACTAGGCCGTAGCGCGGCTCAATAGGACCTCAGAGAACCCTACACCTGTAACTCCGCAAACCGCAGAGGAACTCCACTGCATAGGTACCGTAATCCCCGCTCAACAATTACAAACCTGGAAACTGTTTAGACCCGTGACTTTTTGGATATTTTTTACTTGACAAAATGAAGTGCAAAGGAAGTGTAAGATCCGCTTTAGCCCCAGGCTATTTTCCCAATGGTGAGGGAAGAAGTATAGGGGAAGAGCCAAGAGTGCATAGCAGGAAGCTCAGGGGGGAAGCCAGATGGACGGACAGCAGGATGGATGGGTAGATAAACGAGTGGAGGCAGAGAGGCCGGGTGAGGAGAGAGGAGAGTGGGAAGGATTCCCATGGGTGGGGACGGGAAGGCAGCCTCGTGATGGAAGGCTTTCAAACTCCTTTCATCGGCTGCCTGAGGACTGGAGCTTTACAAGAGCAAGATGAGCCGGCGCCACTGGAGCTGCTTGGCGCTCTCCAACGAAACCCAGACGCAGAGACAGAGCAGGACCCCGGCACCACTCCCCCCCCCCCACCCTCTCCCCCCATCCACCAGCCCCAAATCCCCACCGACCTCAGCACTGCCTTCACAGACAAACACATTACAGGAAGGCTCCCACATAGCTTTACTCTCTCTTGTTAAGTGTTACTTTTTGAACTTAAGTTATCATAAGTGCTACAGGATGGATCTTTCCATTCTGAATCCTGCTTCTGACACCAGTTTATGGAGTCCTGTATTGTTTAATCACGTAACCCTCACAGTCTGAGAATGCGATACTTGGAAAGTGTGTGGAAGAAGAGTATTTCAGTGTTGAAACAGCTTCCTGCCTTTGTCTGCCATTTTTCATGGCCACATTTATGAGAGGAAGTAGCGAAGGCCATGTAACTGATCACAACCTTAGAGTTTATAGAGCTCATGAAAAAATGGGATTCAGTATAAAGAGATTTGCACCGGCCTTCTGACGCCATCAGTTCGCTCTTTGGTCTTACCAGTCCAGACTAAGAGACCGTCTCCTGTAGGATGGAGGTCTGTCCGAGGCAGGCTTCTCTGCTTTGGCCGGACGCTCTTTCAGGGAGAGGCGATGGGTGAATTTGGAGATGCCCGACTCTGACCTGGGAGAAAGAGCAAAAAAGAATGAATCAGAAAAACACTCCATGAGGTTTACACTGCGGTTTACACTGATATCTCGAGGGAGATTTCTCTGCAGTAGCTGAACAAGCAACATTCTACTTTGAAGCACTTTCAACTTTCATCATACACACTTCAACAGCAGTTAACATCCAACATTGGCTGACCTGGCAGTGCACTATCACCACTGACATTCCAGTTCCCCAGTTCTCAGTACTGATAATTGCTAATAAGAAAACATGCTGCTTGAAAAACATCAGATTTTTTGTCTGTAAGATTTTTGACAAAAGTAAGTGGTGGTATGTATGAGCACCCCAGAGGGGCCAACACTGGTGGTCAAAGTCAAACTGTTCTAACAAAAAGGGATACTGGCTTCAATACTAGAACTGTCATACAAAAAACTCCAAAACAACTTCAAGCCTAATGCTAAAGTCAGTTTCACAGGCATCACAAAACTCATGGGTTGCAAATGCAACCCGTGAAGTTGATAAACAGTGTAACAATGCTGCAGTTCCCAGAGGACACATTAGCTTTCAGGGAAAGCCGCATACTTCCTCCCTAATTTTCTCCAAATCTCTACACAGAAAAAATGTGTGTGTGAAGTCACACACATTTTAATCTCCTCTACTGGGCTGCCAATGTCCCAGCTCAACCTTTCGCTCAAAATTAAAAACAGGAAATGTAATATTTCTTCCATTCCAGCCCAGACACATTTGATGAGATTCAGCATTGCAATATTGCTGTGGTAACAGTGGGGACCAATCAAAATGTAATAGTATTTTCTATCAAAGAGCCGAGCTCATAGAAGGACATTGCCTAAGCTGAGCACTATAATATGTGATGTAAATATTAAAAAGACCCTTTTAACAAAGGTTTATATAAATGTAGCTAAACTGAATAGAAATCAGTGGATAACTTCAAGGTAAGTGAGAGCCCTTCGAAGCAAATAAAGTTATCTCTGAGCTGTAACTGTACTTGATTCACCATATTATCCATTGAAGCAACAAAGGATGTGAGAAGTCTAAGGTGAAAAAACTCATCCTTTAAAAGGCCAAATGATGGGAGTGTTCAACTAATTTTGTCATGATGACTATTTCAAAATGATAGAAGATTATACAAAAACGATGCCATTGTGCGGCACTGCTTCTTCACCTAATCTCACACACATGCTGTTTCCATTTCATTATGAAATGATCAAACATCCCTAATGATGACTCATACATACTCGCACACATACATAGATCTCCTCTCAACTCGAGCCAAAAAGCGTTTTAGTCTCCATGGTGAGCTCTGTTGGAGACAAACTGCAGGGTGGGTGGATTGAGGATAGCGCCCCACTGGGGTGCACCCCGCCACTCAGACACAAAGCTTGTCTCTGCCACCATTATCATTCGTTTATGTGAGATGCTGCAGCTATCAAAGTTCACATAAGGCTTTGATAAAACAGCATTGATGTAATCATTCACAATAGTTCATGGAGTTCCCTTGATTACTGAACAGTGACATGGATGAGTGACAGTGTGGTGATGCATCCAACTGCACCTAATTCAGCTGCCAAACTGGCATAATGTCACATTCTCATTTTTTTCATGGTGTCATGATGCAGAGGTCTGACAGAACACTGAATGAGTAATTCATAAGTTTTTGTCCAAGAGACTGCTTTACCTCAGAGAGAGGGCAGGAGTGTCTGAGAGCGTCCTGTCAACTGTAATACTTCCATGAAAAACTGATCAGATCTGAGAGAATGATTACTCCAGAAGATGAAATTGGATCAAGGCCTTTATTACATCATGGACTTAACTTGTAAACATTCGCATTGGGGCGAAAAAAGACTGCTGTGATCCTGGAAACGAAAGTGAAACCCTTTTCAAAGTTGCAATACTATGCCAACCTCTTGCGGCTGAGCATTCTGTTACCTTGCTTGGAACATGTTCTGCTCTTTTTTTTTTTTTTTTTTTTTTTACTTTTTTACTGACAAAAAACCCAATAAGATTGCCTCATTGTCCAACTTCATCTAATCTCTCTCTCAAAATAGGCTGAGCTAAATCCACATCCTTGACAGGTACCATAAATCAACACGCTACTGTATGAACGCCAACTGAAGAAATGAAGAGAAAGAAATGAAGAGAAATGAAGAGTCTATTTCAATATTAGATATACTGTGCCTAATGTGTGCCTAAAGCAAACAGAAAGCACATTATTTAGTTATTATTAAACTTACACCATATGACCTTTGTCCGCATTAAATATTTCTGAGGATAGAATTATCTGTATTTTTGAAATATTTGCTGAATTTTTGGGAGTCATTTTTTTTCTGAAAGGTATATAGCATTTTGGAATGAAACCCTTCAAATTTTCTCACATTTTCTACAGCAGTGTCCTAGAACCAGCTGTTTCACTATAAAGAGCCATAAGCTGAGCTGAGAACGCATGAGTTCTCATTGCCCATGACCTCATGCTATGGCTTATCTAGTAGAATAACCCCCACCCCACCCAGCTCCCCTTCTTTCCCACTCCTACACCCTCAACTACTGTTTCCTGACCCTCCGCCAGCTTCTCCAAAGAGTTGGTTGACCTCGAAGACAAAGAGGCATATTTTCCTGTATGAATCACACAAGTGGGGTGTGGGATTTTGGTCAGATGGCAGAGCAACCTCTAATTGATGGTAGATTAAGCTAGGCCGGGCTTGTCCCTCTTCAAGGGCTTTTAATTTAATTAGTGCCACTGCCGAGCGCTCGCCAGCTACCGCCAGCCATCACTGTTGACTTCCCTGAACATCAACTGTAGTCTTTAGAGTGGTCCGAGAGATACTCATTCATAAATAAGCTACAAAAGCAATTAAGACAAGGTTTTGGGTCATCATTGGTTGTTCATAATTGGCTTGGTTTATGTAGAGCTATAATGTTAAACCTCAGACCGATAGTTATAGCAACGGCTCCCTGTAAAACTTCAGTCGCACATTTGGATCAAACACATGACACAACACACAATAGGATAATGACTTCAATGCCTTCAAAACACATAGGATCACGACTTCAAAGACGTAGGCCCGATGGACATAGATGAGGAATCAGGGAATCCCTTTGTAGGGTTTAGAGGAAAACTGAACGTGTGAAGCAGGTGGGTCTCAGCGGAGGGGATCTGCTGGCAACTGGCTGGCTTTTGGCTCCCTGAGAGCCTCGGCCCTGGCTCCGCCCCATGCAGCTGTCCCCGATAACATCATCACAGCGGGCTCACTGTGATGATGCAATCCCCTTGGAGGCCCATGTGCACCGGGATAGCCCAGTCGATTAGTTATCCTCTCATCAGACTGATGTTTTCTCTCTCATATTACTGGTGTTTCCTAAGTTAGACAAACACAGTCATTTGATTGTGTTTCCTCGTGGAATTGAGGCTGGTGGATTGATGCACCAAGAAAGTGAGATCCCGAAATGCAAAATGATGTGACCTTGAATCCATAGTGTCCTGCACACACAACCACTGAAGCTTTTGATATCTGCCCCTACTGCATGGAATATGCTGCAGAAAGACTTGAGGGAAACACTGAAGGAACTGGTGACTCTTAGCCAGTTTAACCCTTTGCACCCTGTGTTTCACCTTAAATTTCCTCTTAAGTAGAAGTTAGAAAAACATTTTTTCCAAACTGTTTGACAAAGTCACATCCATAGTATGTATCTGCTTGTTCCAATGCTTCATTGAAGCTACTGAGTGAAATATTCAAACCTAAGTCATGTTTTTATGGCTGCACCATTACAACAAATGGAAAAAAAAAATCTAGATGTTGTGCACCATTTTATACACATGACCCTGTAATTAAGCATGATATATTTGGTATCTTTGGAAACCTTAGGATCTTGACTAGAATTTAAAATAAAATTCTGTGGGTATGAACAAAGCTTGGCCGTGAAACATGTGATGATCCTGCATGAGGGCGCTTAGGGTAGAAGTGGTTTTAAAGCAATTGTCAGATCTAGGGAAGATTAATCTATCAGTAACTGTCAGTGGTTTTAGTAAGATGTTGCCCATGTCTTTTAACTGTACTCCACAACCCTCAATCTCTCTCTCTCTCTCTCTCTCTCTCACTCTCTCTCATTTTCTGTCTCTCTCTCACCTTCCAAAAGTCCCGTGGCCCCCCTTGCTCCAGCGCCAGTGTCTACAAAACCGAATATCTGACAGAATAACAGAATGCTCCTGATATATCCCTCTCAACTGCCTCACTCCAGTGTGACTTAGATTACCAACTTACCAGCATTAGTAACTTTCCCCCGATCCCGCAGCACAAGAGCGCTTTTGTCAGCACTGAATGGCTTGTGTGGCGATACGGAGAAAACGTTGACCTGCGCTCACATACACACTTCACGCCGTACACACACACGTTCACACTGCAATGGATCGCTTTCTTGCAAACAACTCACCTAATGTCACTTTCCCTCTCTGTTCTGTTGCCATGGCAGCAATTAAGTGTTCAGAGGTATTCATGTGCAGAACAAGCTCTGCTAAAGAACTGATTGTTCTTGTCCTTGGTACACAAAGCTATCGACTGCGCACTTTGACCCCGCACATAACCTTAGTAACCCGCTGCTATTTGAGACCAGAGTTAAGACTGTGTGGAATTCTGGCAAACCCACTGCAGCTCAAAGACAACATTTAACTGTATGTTAAGAGGTAGAAGCTTATTTATAGTATACATGACATTCATCAGTGTGATTATTGATTAGTAAATGGTATATGAATATTAACAATCCCCCCAAAAAACTGTGGATGAAGGGCGTGCGCTATAATTAAGCATCAGATCTGAGAAAATTCTACCAAAATGATCCCTCACTGTTTGTCTGCAATGTGTCTTATGATGCTATTATGTTTCTTGTTTTAATTATCACTATGTTGTTATGTTTAGCATGTTTATGATTTGATTTACGTTGACTGCAAGGCACTTAGTTGAAGTAATTTGTATAAAAGACACTATGCAAACAATATTTATTATAGCCTATTATTATCATTTATTATAATATTTAATATTATTGTGATTTGAGTCCTAAATTACAAACAATACTCCTGATTTAAAGACTTTCATTTTTCAAAGCTACTGTTGTTCAAGACTATTATTTTTGGGCATCCCTGCCTGGATGGTATATTATATTTAGATATTTGAAGAAGAGAGGGGATAAAATACGACACGAGTGCTCTGCATAACTTCTGTGATCATATTCCAGAAGTTTCTGTGTGAGATGTGTTTATGAAGAGATGCCATTGAAACCAACAGAACAGTAAGCATTACACAATCTATGTGGTCTGTCTGAGGTTGGTTGCCCTTAACCACAGATCTTGGTTCAGATTACCAAATAACAGACTCATCTGCAGTAAACCATCAGCAGGATAGACAAATATGTGACCCTGTATCAGCAGTTATGGGCAATGGCTGCCTACCTAAGAAAACAATTTTGGGAGTGGGGGAAAACAAACCACTGGGATTTGTTTGATCTCTGTCTCCTGCTATGTCTCCGTATGCCTGCCAAAGGAGCTCCAATATACCGAAAACTCACTCAAGTATGGGGGCACACACGCATATAACTAATGCATGCATATGCAAATGGTGTGTGTGCTCATAAATACACACATGGGTGCAAACACATGTATGTGCGCCCATATTACCCCCCCCCGCCCACACACACACACACACACACACACACACACACAGTTCGATCCAGGAACGTACCCCTCAAAGTGTTTCATTAGGCAAACAAAAAGGCTTTCAGTGGTCCAATCATAAAAGAGCGCAGCCAAGCTATGAACATTGCTAATTAAAATTTGCTCAAAGAAAGCCTTGTTTTCCACTCACCATCTCCGTCCAAACCCATGTCTGTGTGTACGTCTCCCTACGCGGTGGAAGCCTCTTTTATTTCACTTGGACTGCGGTCTCACCAATAAAACATATTGATATTTCTTCAAGCTAACAAGCTTTGCCCTCATTGGTGATTGGATTACATTATTTGAATTGTTTGAAGTGTAATTGATGGTGGTGGAGGGGGTCAATGAATGAGGGGTAACGGCCATTGTAGTCTTCTGCACATGATACCTGATGCACACTGCTGTTGCATCTAACTCATGATAATTTGACTTTAGATTTTTCTCAGGTTCTCTTTCAGAAGCTTGTAAAAAAGAATTCTCTATGGATTACACCTGTCCTTTAAGAAATAAAAGAAATGGACTGGTAAGAGATGACACTTAATTATTTCCAATTAGTGTGTAATAATGCATCAAAATCAGACAATGCATCACTAAAATCAGCACAAAAATATCCTTAATGAACAAAAATGTTGGCTTGAGTTTTCTAGCACCCACTCGCGACCAGTGGAGAGAGCAGGCTTTGACAGCCAGCTCATTGCCTTGAATAATAAATCTTAACAATTACTGCCTCAACTTCAAGCCCTGATGATCTAATCGTGTGTCACACCAGTCATGTGCCAAAGGAAGAGACTCTATTTTCACCCTGCGCACATTTTCTCATATGCTGCCCATCCGCCCGCTACGGTAAATAGAGATATTTCCATCTCTGCTCCCTTCCCTTCATCCCTCCGTTTGCACATCTCTGAGTCACATTCATCGTTTCATCTCTCTTCTCAAATGGCTCCCTTTCATTACTTTGCTCCCTCACTCCCGTTTTCCATGGAGTTGGCACATATAGAATTCGGCAGAGGGACAAAAAAGACAGAGAGATTGAATGTCTTTTTTCACTCTGGCTGGCTCCCTGCGGTGTTGTGTTTGACACCATTCCCTCTGTGTCCCCCTCCGCATTTGATGTGCAACATAAGGCTGACTCAACCGAGTGAGACAGA
The DNA here is from genome assembly GCF_046629955.1 of Centroberyx affinis. NCBI lineage: Eukaryota > Metazoa > Chordata > Actinopteri > Beryciformes > Berycidae > Centroberyx > Centroberyx affinis. The sequence goes on along the minus strand of NW_027281481.1, from coordinate 22,855 downwards.
TAGATGATGGATCTGCAGTCAAATTAGTCTTGAATTGAGCTGACAAGCGCGCTGAGGCCAGCAAACTATTAAACTAAACTGGAGACTGTAGCTTGACTACAGTACCGCTAACAAAAGAGGGGGGAAGCAAGCAGAACCACAGACAGTTTTCTCTCCCCACTCTCTTCGCTTGGAAGAAACTGATCTGTGGCAATTTAATAGCTATCACATTGGGGAGAAGTGTAAACACACAATTGGACATACAGTAGAGTACACAATGCATATAGCGCATGCAGTCACACAGATATGCAAATGTACACACACATATACACAGATACAAAGATACACTACATATACACATGCACACACATCACTATGTCCTGCCAATTACTTCCCTCTATAACCTTTCCTAAATGAGCAGAGGCCTTGACCCAGTGCTTTATAAGAGGATAACAGTCAAGGAAAGAAATAACAAGGTCGTGCTGTATCATACTGACTGAGGAGTTGGACTTATCTGATCGAACCTATGAGCGCTATGAGTCACTGATCTCACCAGCAGAAAAAAATGACACTTAACCACTTGAAATCCCAGGACGTCACATCACGTCACGTTATTTGTGTATTGTATCTAATAGCAGTGACATATGATTTCATATATATATAATTATCATGTGTAATATCATATGGTATCCTATCATTTCATACAATATATGGGATGTTATCATATCAGAATATTCGTTTGTGCTGTGTGATATCATCAAATTCTATATCATATTGTATTGTACCACTTCACATCGTGTCGCATCGCGTCACATCACATCACATCTTAACCACTAATAAATCTCCACAGAATCTCCAGATAGAAGTCCACATAAGACTCCAGCTGGCCTCCTCTAGGATACAGAAAAGCTCCTAAAACCTTGTGGAGCCTGAATCCTCCCCCCTGTCTCTGTCCGCTCAGTATCCCAGCACTCCTGTCTGCCTGTGTGGGTTAATGGCTCACTGGTTGGCTGGACGGATGAATGGAAGGAGAGGGAGTGAACATGAGTGTGTATCCATGCCAGTTTGAGTATTTGCATGTCCTTGCAATTACAGTAAGTGTGTTATCATCTAAGTGCATGTGTCTGTACAGGTTATGTGGGTCCATGCCTGTGGGTCTGTGCGCCTGCCTTATTGAGCTGAGGTTTTTCAGGGTTGGGCCTGACAGAGGTGGACGCCCCTCTGGTATGCTGTTTATGGCCTTAACGCAGCTTCATACATAGACACATACACACACACACACACACACACAGGGCACCCCGCTTTTCCCCGTCAACCCACAATTGAGCACGGCGTCGAGATTCCAATCAGGGTCGAGCCAGCAGACTGTGGGGATTATTTATGCTGGAAAGGAGACGGGAACCTCGAAGAGAGAAAGAGAGAGAAAGAAAGAGAGAGAGAGAGAGCGTGTGTGTGTGTGTTCTTGCATTTCTATACTTATGAGGACCAAATGTCTTCACAAATATACAAAGTCAAGAAAAGCCCTCCAAAGTGAGGGCAATTTTCCAATAAGTTTTTTAAGAGGCTATTAAGGTTATTAGGATCAGGTTTAGGTTAGGGTAAGGGTTAAGGTTAGGCATGGAGTGGAGAGAGTTAAGGTTATGGATAAGGTTTGGGGAATGCATGTGGTCAGTGAAGGTCCTTCCATGTAAAGTAATACAAATGTATTAGGAGAGAGAGAAGGAGAGCAGGGGAGAGGTGGAAGGTGGTGGGAGGTGGGAGAACACCTTGTGTAGGGTGATAAGAGATAGGCCTGGACTACACTCTCTCTCTCACACACACACACACACACACACACACACACACGCACACACACACACACACACACACACGCACACACACACACACACACACACACACAACCAATTCCAGACCTATCTCTTATCACCCTATACAAGGTTATGTCCCACCTCTCTTTTCTCTTCCCCTCCAGTTGCAGCAGCAGTTTCGAACACCTCACACTTCGACACATGGACCACTTGAATGTCGGCCATATTGCTCCCCCCCCCCACCCCCACCCCACCCAAACCTTCAAAGGTTAAGTCGTAGATTGCAGAACCTTCAACCAACCATCATGCTGGTTCCTATTGAGGAATTCTATCAATGTTAACAAGTAGTTCCTCGGTTAAGCGAAGTACACCGCTGTGGAGACCTTTTTTCCACAAGATGTGACAAGTGGCTTGGTGAGGAAAAATAACAGACCAAAATGTCAAGGAGTGACCTTAAAATGGTGATCGCGGTTAGAATGCTGAGTTGGCCTGTTTTTCCCAAAAGCAGTTTAAATCCTGAAATCATATTTGCTCTGTTGTAAGCCAGCGGACTATGAGGATCTTTAGTGTTGAGATGTTTTTGGGAAAGCTGAGCCCATTTTGATGTGTGGTTTCAAATGGGAGAGAGATGTTTGGTAAAGGATTCAACTTGTTGTGCAACTTGTTAGAAAGAAATTTTCCCTGAGAACTCCCTTAGCTAATGTGGTTATGAAGATGGAGTGTTTGTGTTTTTTTATGTATGTGTGTGTGTGTGTGTGTGTGTGTGTGTGTGCGTGCGTGTGTTTGTGCATCTGAAGAGCCAGAATGGAAAAGACCATGCTTCACAGAATCCCAGTGTTAAAGTACACCAAATTAAACTCTCTCTCTCTCTGTATCTCTTTCTCTCTCTCTCTCTCTCACACACACATACACATACACACACACACGCACTCACATACACACACACAAAAAAATTATGGCCGGGGTGCCTTACCAAAACAATGGCTGTCTCTGCCTGCTCAGTTCTTTGGCCTGGCAGCATGCTCTTGGGAAGTTCTCAAACAACCCAACATCACTGCAGCCAAGCCACATCAAATAAGCGTGCACACACACACACACAGTCACACACACAGTCACACACACACACACACACACACACACATACACACACAAACAGGGATAGAGGGATACATGCTGCAAACATTCACACACATACACTCTTCTTGTTGTGAAACACACACTGGATCAACTGCACACACACACACAAACACACACACACACACACTTTGCTGTAGAGAACACTCGTGCGCACACACACACACACACACACACACACACACACACACACACATACACACTGGATCAACTGCACAAATAGTCACACACTCAGATAGTCAGCCAGCAGCAGTCTCCTCCGGCCCGCTGAGTTAGCTCCCTCTCCCACCACCATCACCGCTATTGTAAATACTCCTCAATATGTATTTACACTGGGATTTCAGAACCCTGGAAAAATAAAAAAAAGAAATAGTTTCAAAGAAAAAGCCTGGAAAAATGAGGGAGCATGTTTCACATCGGTCAGACAGTGGGAACCCTCAGCCCTTATTAGCTTTCTCCTAGAATCTACCTTGGACTCTCCCACTGGGCGATGAGAGAGAGACGGGGTGGGTCTTCTCTCTCTGTACGTGAGGGTCTCCCTCTCTTGCGCTGTCTGTTTGTCTGTCTCTCTGTCTGTCTCTGTCTTTCTTTCTCTCCCCTTATTTCCGAAAGTGGGTGGGGGTGGGTAGAAGTCACCTAAAGATTAGGATAAACAGAGATGTGGGGGCAATATCTGTGTGTGTGTGTGTGTGTGTGTGTGTGTGTGTGTATGTGTGTGCGTGCGTGTCAGTATATTCATTGTGTGTCTGCTGTTTAAATTACAGGACAAGAGATCAGAACCATTTTCAACTACTGTTTCTTTACTCAATAAAACCCATAATTCAAATGAGGTTTGATGACATCACACAACGGGAGAACGTGCGTCTGGGTTTTCAATAAGTTTGCATGGACTGCTGCGACAGTGCAACACAGTGACTCATGGGAATATATACTATATATATATATATATATATATATATATATATAGTAAATGGGAAAATTGTAAATGTGCACAAATGTGCCAAATTACCTCTTCAGATTTGCTTCTGTAGTACTCAGTGACATCTGTGGATATACATATAGTATATACAGTATATGTATACAGTCAGCAGGGCACTCAAGGACTGTGAGAGAGCCTCGCACTCACGTTAACTAGCAAATGTACACATTTGCCACAAGGTAAAGCCAGAAGAGATTAAGGCAGCTGACCAACTATGGAGCCACAAATGCGGCATGGGACTGTAGATAATCTGTACTTGTTTCTTCTCTTTTCTTCTTTTCCTCTTGTCTCTCCTCTGCTCGCCTCTCGTCCCCTCTCTTCTCGTCTCCAACATTAGACATTCTGATCAGTCCCAGTCAGGACTCTGTGTGTACACTGAGGATACCAGAAATTCATCCAGCCTGTGATGTCACCGACACTGGACCACGGGACTGACTGCTGCAGGGCTTCGGCTCTGTGTCGCCTGTAACCACGGCAACCAGCAGCTGTTGCCAAGAGGTCCTTCAAATATGGGGAGAGTGGCAGTAAAACAACTTTAAAGGCTATTCAAGTGCCTTAAAACATCAAACAATATGTTTTTAAGAAGGTTTGAGTTGTGTGTCCAGTTTTTCCTCAAGTGCATGGCAAGTTGGATAACATGCATCACAAGTATTCCATCTATTGGAAGCTATTTAGGTCAGCTAAAGAAATGGTCCTTAAGGAGATCCTACAGGTCCAACACTGTGGAGGATATACAGCAATGATGAATGAATCTTAAAGGAGTAGTGTGGCATTGTTCTTGTCTCTGGCTGTTTGTTGTGTGGATCCATGAAGGATCTTATCGTTAAGACAGTGACAGATTGCGCTACACTATAGAATGTGGTTTTACTCTCAAAGCAAAACAAAGAGTCAGGCTTGATGCATAGCTGGTGCACAAATATTCCCTCTCTTTCACCTAAAGTTATTCTGTCTCACATACACACACCCACCCACACACTTCACCCCCATCTGAGAACGATTACATGGCCTGCTCCCGTGAATAAATTAGTCTAATCAAGGTCTCTCTTCCCTGACATCCGCACCTAAATCCCTCGCTCCGCCGCCCTGAAAAAAAAAAGCGGAGCATCCTCCAGCCCCCCCGACCCCCCCCCACCCACCCGGTACCCCCGACCCCCCCGGCCTCCCATCCCTCCATTCCTCCTTCCTTCCTGTACTGTCTGCACCCAGCAAGAGTGAGAGAGTAAGACAGAGAGCGAGAGAGAGAGACAGAAAGAGAGAGATGAGAGGATATAATTGTTAATATGGTGGAGGATGAGCTAATACGGATGGGGTATTAAAGGACACACACACACACACACACACACACACACACATACACACACACATTTGTTATGGATGAAATGCCTGTATGTGGTCACTGGTACTCCAGGTTAATAATGACTTCCAGATGGGGAAAGATGTAGAAGATGAATGTGTGTGTGTGTGTGTGTGTGTGTGTCTCTATGCATTTTTGTATGTGTGTGTGCGCATACATACTGTATATGTGTGAATACTGTATATATTTACTGTATATGTATATTTATGCACATTCACTGGACTTGACCAATGTGTTGGAGCGGCTATTGAACAGTTCTTCCATTCACTCTCGTTCTGGGGCCAACTCATGTCACATGACTGCTGGGCCTTGAAAACAGCTGCTTGTCTCCTGGCAACAGATGTCTCCCATTCTGGCACAGACACTGCCCGCTGTGCCAGCATACCTGGCACATCACTGTGGTGAGCATGGGACACATTGGATATGACAAGGAAGTACACACTGAATATATAATTGAGCCCATGTGACTTATGGGCCATAGAGAGATCAGCCTCCAAACTCACACAGGCATGCAGGTAAGCACAGACATATCCTGTAAGACGATCCTGTAAGCTTTGTATTCATTTTTGATTAACTTTTGTTTTTATTTTATCTTTTGGCAGCTGAGCTTTAGAATGGCAATGTTATGGAGGTTAATGGGAAACATTTTCAGTGAATACTTCATAGGTGTAGGGAGAGGAATGCGGCATGGCGTCCGCAGTGCAGCCTGGTCAAATTCTATCTCTGCATCTCTGCATCTTACTTGTTACAGATACACAACTAAACTCAGGCTTTCAGATGTTGCTTCGAATTCAGCCCCAGAGACTGATTGGAGACACACACACACACACACACACACACACACACACAGACCTCCATGTGGTTAAACAAGAGAAGCCTGTTGCTATGAAACCACGCGAGCGCTGACACTCAATTCAAATGCACAGCAACAATGTTGAAAGCTGTCTTTTATTGGGGGACATACATAAACACACCTGACTGATAAAAGAAGATAGAAAAAACAGTAGTTCCATGAGTACCTGGCTGTTTGAGACAGCTTGGAAGTAGCAAAGAAAGACTGCGAAGCAAGGTTCCACTCATTGAAGTTACAGTTCAAAGCAATGGCATAACTTTCAAAGGAAGACAACTAGCAGATGTTTTTCTCAAACAAAACAAACCATTTGTGAATAAGTATTTAGATCTGCACAATTGTGGTCTCTATTCTCTAGTAGGGGCTAGATCATGTTGTGTCCTGTTTATTCATAAAGTAATCCAAATTTGGCATCTTGAAATGTTGTGGACTGCGATAATGAGAAAAATTGGATAATCACCTACATGGTTATGTGACACAGTCAGCACAGTATATTAACAATGCCAGTGGAATCCCACATCAGAGACCTGATTTCTAATCTTCCTTACATGTTCACGTTATGTTGCCATTATGTTAACTCAGCAACGTTTTTGTATCTTTTAAATAGTTTGGCAGTTTATTTACAGTTAATATAAGTTAAGATGGAGCAAGTCAATTTCTGTCCTGTTCTGGGTAATTATAGGACACAACCGCACAGAATTGGACAGCAGCAGGTGGCGCAGGGCAGGACACAGGACAAGACAAGACAAGACACAGCAGCCACCTAATGGTATAAGACCCTCATTATACAGGACAAGACACTAAATTGCACAGGACAAGACAGAGAGGACACACAACGATCTCATCCTGTCACCTAGGCTTTGCTCTCCTTACTGTTTTACCGCTCAGTTATCATGGCACAGCATTTGAGTGTCACATTAACAAGATATGTCAGAAAGATAGTGTTGTTGTTACAGTATTGTTGATAGTGTTGATAGTGTTGTTCTTGGTGCCAATATATCTGCAAACACACACACACACTCACACACTGAGAGACACAAATCCCACAGAGGATGTTATTTTTGAGATACCACTTGGAAGAGGCAGTTTCAATTACTGACAAATACACATGCATACATGCATGCGCACATACAGTATATGCCGGGTACATACTGAAAAACATAAATTACTCTCAATTTACTCTCATAGAGGAACCAACTTTCCATCATGCTTTCACAGCAGTGATGTCCAAGCAGTTCATTTTCGGACAAAGAGGTGAGAACAATTAGTCAATCTGTGAGCGTTTTTGTTTTGGTTCCATGCAAGAAACAATTAGTGTTTAATTACATGGGGGTGGGAGGGGTGGGAGTGTGGGTGGGAGGGTGTGGGTGGGTGGGGGGTGCAGTGAGACTGGCACAAATCATGGGCAGTTAACTAAAGTGGATTCTTGTCAGTCAACACAGTGGCACGCTGAAAAATCAGGCTGACTAGGGAAGTATCACTGTATGCATAATTGGCACGTAGATTAGCATGGATTATGGGCCAGGCTCAGACAGAATTAGCATGCTTTCAAACACACACGCACATGGCCACACACGTGCGCACACACACACACACACACAAACACACACCTCCCTCAAAAGCTCAACATTGTGGAATTCTCTGCGTCCAAACAGATGAATCAGCTCAAATTCTTCAGCAGCTTGTAGTTTCCATGTAAAACGAGGCACTTGAGCTGCCTAATGTCCCGCAATAATCACCATGTTATATTACACATGAATGAGGTCATTAATTAAGCTAATTGATGCTTCAATAAATAAATATTTGCCAATATACTTGTCTGCACATAACTCATGACTCCTCATCAATATGCACATTTCTAGGAAGGAAGGAGGAAACTCTGGTGTCAGTATGAAGTTTCTATCATGTATTGTTCTTTAGTTATTGTGTTCACAAGAATGTGTCTGCACACAGACAGACAGACAGACGCCACCATGACAACATCATGTCCCGCACACCATGTGCCATAGTGGAGGGACAGACAAATGCTGAAAGCCATTGACCTGAATCTGTGATCATGTCCAGCTGGTTTCTTTTGCTCTTTTCTTGCTCCAATTGGAGTCTGAATTTATAAAAGCAAAGCAATGTGAGCGCTTGATATTTTAACCCCCACACATGGAGGGTGGTGCAGCTAAAGTTAGAAAGGCAAGTCAAATAGTTGTCCAAACAAAAGGAAAAGAGAGGAATATATGGACGGACGGATGGAGAGATGAAGAGATAGTGGGTGAGAGGGATGGATGGCTGAAGGGATCAATGGATGGATGGAAGGGACTTACTTCTTGTGGTGACTCTCCTTCCGGTCGGCAGAACCCAGACTCTGTAAATAAGAGAAGAGAGACAGACATTATAATGACCATCTCAGACTCAGCTATGTCCCAACACTCCATCCTTAAGTGCAGTTGTACACTACATGGTTATAAAATCAGGGAACTGGTGCAAGGGTTTATGCATAATGCAGTGCGCGTTGTATTTTGTTACATTATACAGTATTTTGTCATATTGGCTTGAATGTCCTGGTGGCTCAGTTGACTGTCTACTTTGATGTATCTAACAAAGGCAAAATTACCAAAAAATAATATTGGCTGGTTGATGAAGGCACAGAACTAATATGGGTCCTAGATGACACAGCAAATCATGAATGTGTGTCATTTAGTTTCCTGTCCATTATGGCGCTAAGACTTCTCAGCATGTACATATTTGTAAAACTGCCAAAAAATATAAAAGATTTGAATCAAGCAAATAAACAAACACACACAATAAGTACAGTACAAGTAGATTGCCAGTAGAAAATTGTGCTCAAGTGTGTGACAACAAAGGTTTAGTTAAGGGTCTGCACAAAAAGTAATGCGCTCAATCAAAGCAACAGCAAGGTGTATTAATCTGGAAAACAATCCAATTACACACATAAGACAGACAAATCCTACGTTCTCCCTTAACCGAGTTTAATTTATTAGGATCAAAGTGACCTTATTGTTAACATATGTCTCAACCCTCCAGCCAATCATTTACCTTCAAGTGACACCAATCAAATGATCAATTCCACCCTGTAAAGGAGCCAATTACATGTGTAATGACCTTGTCCCCAATTAAAAATAATTAGCTCCCTGCATGGCAACAAGTACAAATGCTGATCCACTGGATACACTGTCCACGCATACATTTATCAGTTTGATGTGTGTGTGTATGTGTGTGTAAGAGAGAAACAGAAGGAGAACGAGAGAGTGAGAGAGAGAGAGAGAGAGAGAGAGAGAGAGAGAGAGAGAGAGAGAGAGAGAGAGAGAGACTGGAAGTTCAAAGAGCCATTTCCCTCAGGCCGGTTTTGATGAAGAAATTAACTGAGTTTAAAAACTCAAAGTCCAAAAATAATATTTCCTGTCATCTCTGCTCAACAGGGATGCTTGAATACCTCCCTGCAGCATAGCCAACTTAATATGCACACATGCAAAACACACACAACCACACACACACACACACACACACACACACACACACACACACACACACATATACACGCACACAAGCGCAGAAACACACAGTATTCCCCTGCTGTCCACATCATCCACAGGAGTGTAGCACTTAGAGGTGACACATGCTGAGACAGACAGAGGCACACACAGAAACACAGAAACACAGAAACACACACACACACACACACACACACACACGACTGGCCTTGGGGCTGGAGACATTTTTGGAGTGTAACTCTGTTGCCGTTTTGCATTTTCATTTATGGCAAAAAAAAACAATTCAAGCTCGTCTAATGAGGGGGAGGCAGCGGTGTAACTGCAAGCGACTCCCACCCCCCTGCCACGCTCTGCCACCAGCAGCACCTTGGAGCTAAATGGAGCATCTGAACCCCTTAATAAGTGGGCCAAGTCAACGCTGTCAATCACTTGACGACATAATCTATTTGTAACCCGATGTAGCCCATAGCTCTTACATACCAATGCACAACATCTGATGTAACTATTCCTTGTGCCATAATCTAGGGTTTATGTAGAAACTTGGAAGCTGGATTAAGGAGGTGAAGAGTGGTTCCGCAAAAGTCTTTAATGGCAGAAATAATTCCCTATTTATTGGAAGAGAAGGTGATTATATCCTATTAGATAATTATGTTATTACTGAGTGAGTGATACTGACGGCATGTTCCAACCCAGCCTCTCTACAACGAAAGCTCTTGTCTCAAATGGAGGTTTGTGGGAAGAGTGATTCACTGCTGGTGTTCACTAAAGTTCTGTGCGTCTGGACTTCGAGCGAAAGCGTATGAGCGGTACTGCGTGCGTATGCTCGAAAAAGAAGTGGGGAAAGGGCATTTCCTCCATTTGAGTCACAAGCTCAACATCAGATAGAAACGTGGTGTTTTGAGAGTGTGTGTGTGTGTGTGTGTGTGGGTCTTTGTGCTTTTATGTGTGCAGTGCCGTGACATTTTGGCCAGCGAGTGACTTCTCTTTGCGTATGCGTATGCGTTTGCGCGTGCGTCTTTGAGCGCCGGAGCGTTTCATCCTGCTGGTGGGGATAGGATGTGCCATACAGAGTGGCTGACCTTTCACCTCCCAGCTCCCCCGCAGTGGACCCAGCCAGTGCCACTCTGCCAGGAGGCACGAGGACAGGTGGGCGTCCCTCATCTGAACGATAGATCTGTGGGGAGGGGGGGGTGAAGAATCGCTATTTTAGAACCACCTTTTATGCTGAACTAATGACCACACCAGTGTAGGAATAAGTGGACTTAGACTTATGAAGACATGCTTATTTTATTTAAGGCAGAAAATGTCTAAAAAGTCCACCTTTCAGTATTATATGGTGGTTTTCCCACTGAGAGCAATGCATCTTTTTACTTTATTTATTATTCAGTGCATTTATTGACGTGGCTTGGTCCCGGGGTCAAGGTCAAAAGATTTTCTGTTAATGGATGGAAAACATTACTATCACAGTAAAGAGTATCATTAAGGAAACAATTTTGAGACACAAGGTATTTGCAGGGCATCAACAAAATGACTATGTCAAATAATTTAAAGTCACAATGAAATGAACAAATTGTTAGCAAATTGTCCATATCATAACATAACGTATCATCTATTTAATAGAAAATGACAAACAATTAATTTTTATTTTTATTTTCTTGTATTTTAATATCAAAATCCTGTTACATTTAGTGTCTGGAAAAGTGCATTTTTAGTGATTAATATACAGTGTACCAGTGAGCTAACATAAAAATTCCCACCAATAATGCCATCACAGATTTTTGAACAACCCCCCCCCCCCTCCTCCCCTCCCATCATATAAAACCTGCAACTTCACAACTTCCAAAAGTGACACTGCTTCCTTTTCCTAAGACACCATGACTGCGTCCTGATGGCTGGAATTAATTAATTTGGAAGAACCTGGAATTTGTGACAGCTCAAGGCTATGCGCAAAGCATTTTCTATCTTTTGAACATTCTCCACATTATATCCTGCCTAACATCCTGTTTTAACTAGAAATACATCAAATTATGAAAGCAAGACACCATCAAAATGCTGTTTCCTTGTGACTTTAATCATCAATTAATTAATCAGGGTGCCATACAGGACTTAATCATTCATTAGATTAATGATATTCTGAAGAAATGAATCTGCGCAGTAAAGCTACCTGTGTATATACCAGCCTGTGTTGGTCACCGCAAAGTAACGCCAACCTCTTCAATCACAGCATCCTTGGTGCACTGTGCATATGCACCTTGCCACTACCAACTCTCATCTGCACCCTCTCACCTCTGTCCACCTCTGCCCACAGAAAGCATCTCTGACAGTCATACTTGAACATATGACGAACAATATTCAAATCAGCAGTCATACAATCTCCACGGCTCTTCAAAAGGCTGCGGGACAAATTATCAACATTACCCATAATCATTGCGGAGACTTAATTTCCACTTCCTACTCACTACTCAGTCCTCAAATGCCTGTCCTGCCCCTCAATTTAATTACAATCAGTGTATCAGTGTATCCAGTGTAATTACAATCATCAAGGCACCTGAAAACAAATGGGGCTATTCTCCACACCTCAGTGGTTTATCTTAATGATAGAGGAGACAACTGTCTGTATCTTAATGATACAGCATGGGAGACAATTGTCTGGTTTTACACTCCCAAGCGCAGGATACATTTTCTGTTAGGTGTACAGCAGGTGTGAAAAGGGGGCCATTAGGAAAACAGCTTAAAACACTTCAGCATCCCAAGTAGTCATTAAGAGGGATGTATGATGCAAATGTTGCACGATTAAATGATTTAAACAAATAACTAAGAAAAAATTGATTAGGAAAGGGTGACAGAATTTATGATGGAAGGCATTGTATGCCTCCAATAATAATAGTAGGGTAGGTAAATAAATCGCACAATGCATACTGTGAGAATCAATCAATCAATTAATCAATCACCAACAATCATTTCAAATTGTTATCCACAAGTTCATTCAAGCATCTGAATCTGTGTGTGTGTGTGTGTGTCTAAAAGCAGGTGCCTGAATGCATACCTTTACAGCAGGTGCTAAGAGAACTTGCCTTGCATGCCTTCACAGCTGCAAAGCCACTGTGCCATTTCACACTGTATCCTTGCCAAATGCCTGAAAAGCATCATCCGCTCAACATGCGTTCACACACATAAACATACCAATACACAGGCTTACTCACATGTACACGCAAACACACAAACACCATCATATTCTCTGCATACCTCCACTTTGCCTCTGTAAAGTCTAGCACTCACATACCTGTCGAGTCCAACCCAGTGAACCCAGTCAAAGAACGTTACTCCACTCCCCCTTTTCCCCCTTCTCTCTTGTTTCCAAAACCCAGAGAGTCCTCACTGTAGCGTTCCACCGGCGACTCTAATTGCTGTTCACCTGTCCCACTGTTTAGCTCTCTTTCCCTCCCTCCCTCTCTAACTCTGTCAATTTTCCTCTTTTCTCTCTCTCTCCTTTTCTTTCTGTCCAGAACCGTTGGTCACAGGAAGGTTTGCTCCGATGGTGGCTGCCACCGCCACCGACTTGTTGTACTTTAATTGTGGTTGCTAGGCGATAAGCTTCTCCAACTCTGCACACAGTGAGAAGGGGAGGACAGAGAGAGTGAGAGAGGGAGAGGAGAGGGAGAGAGAGAGAGAGAGAGAGAGAGAGAGAGAGAGAGAGAGAGAGAGAGAGAGAGAGAGAGAATAAGAGGAGGGGGAAGGGTGGTGGAAACGCTCATTATAGCCACAGTAGCCTGAAGAGAGTGATCAGGGTGGGAGGAGGGGGAGGGTTTACGGGCAGGGAAGAAGAAACAAGTTGTACAGATAAGAGAAATGGAGGGATGGAGGTGAGAGGAGCAATCATAGCAGGTGCACTGTCTTGTTTTCACTTATGCACTCTGGGGGACTTGGGCTAGAGCAACAGCAAAATTTGAGGATTTGCCATTTTCAAAGGTACCAAAATACCTTCAATGGACAAACATTTGGAGAGGCTTTTGCTGTTGAGAAAATCACTATGAAATTGGGGCGAAATGTAGAGGAGTTGTAAGGAACCATCAAGGAGGCACACAGTTTGCAGAGTTTCTCCTCATGCTTCAGGGCCTTTCAAGTGTCCAGTTTCTCAAAGGCCTGTCACTTTCGCTGCATGAGCAACACATTTCTGATGAATGTCTTTTGTTCTTGTTTTTTTTCTGCTCATTAAAAGCAGAAAAAGGGAGACTTCAGAGGTTCTTCTCCAATTACATTTGGAGAGACAGCACAGATCCAGTGTCAATGGCAAATAAACAGAGCTAATTAGCTATGTAGACACTTTGCAACAACCCCCTGGCGCTAACTATTTTCTTCCCTGTCTCCAGGTGTCAAAAGCAGTCATAATAGCTCACATCAGTGCAAGGGATGACCTTGTCCTGCCACTTTGTGTTCTGGTATCTAAAAATAATCACATTTACTTTGAATGGAATCCTATAACTGTTACAGTTGTCAGGATGGTGAAAGCTTAACATGTACAAAATATTTGGTACTTCATTTGATTTATTTGATTAGTTAAGAACAACAGCCAATCGTCAGCGTACAGTGACACCTTTCATAGGTTAACTAGAGTCAAACTAGATATTTGAACATGATTCCACTATATCTTTGTGTAAATCTGTACAGTGATGGTTGTCTCAAATCTGTCAGACAGAGTCAAACCTGAGACAGTCAGAAAAAGAGAGAGAAAGAGAGAGAGAAGAGCAGGAGAGCAGCACAAATCACTATCACTCATCCCAAGCCCACATGACAGCAACAAAGACCTCGTATCTACAGACCTATCCTTATTTGATGAAAAAATAATTGTCTTTCCCCACAACAAAAGAGAGTGATAGTGCTGTAGCATTGGCAGCAAACTCCCCTAACATCGAGAACAAATGGTGTGAATCACTCCTGAGTCAGAGCACGATGTCTCTCAGCCCACGAGACACAGAGAGTCCAGCGTGCAGACAGCACATGTTGAGAACGCTGGCCATGACCAGTTAGCAAATTACACTTCCTCTTAACCTCCCACACTCGCAGACTTTTAGATCTGGTGGAAGTCAATAGGAATCAATTTAGGAAGCAAACCTACATTGTGGTTAGTGGCTGGTGGCCTTTAGACACCTTAAGTGTGCGTGTGTGTTGGGGGTGGGAGTCAGTCTATGTGTGTATGTGAACCTGTGTGTGTGTGTGTGTGTGTCTGCATGGTGGTAGCATGGTGTATTATGACTCACTGTGTGTGTTTTCAGTGTCTGCCTATGGGCACACACAAATCCCTGCCACCTCATTGTACAGTGAGTGTGTGCTGAGCAGCACCGAGAGAACATTAGTCATAACCAGTGGAAATGTCAAAAACATGCTGGCATTCCTCTGAAAGCATACACAGGCAATATCGTCATCTGTTCAATCTTTTTTTAATCCTTCCTTTCTTACTGCTGTCCATCCATCCCTCAACACCAGATAATAGTACCAGCAGTAAAATCTAACCAGCAATTTCCGGGGATGAGACTAGTGGAGATGGTTATGGAATCCGACCCACTGGGCTTGCTGGGGAGACTGAGAGTGCCAGGAAAAACGTTCCCACTGGCTTCGCCATGGCAATTTCCCCTCTCAGCCAATCAGTGGCGAGCGCGGCCCTGAGATGTCCGTGAGTGCCCCAGGCACCCAGCATGCACCACTGAGGTGCCGCAGCAGGTTGTCCCAACACCTGTCAGTCAGGAGGAGGTGTTCTAATTATATCTCACACAAAACCACACTCACACACCAACACGGACAAAGGCACATATACACACACATACAAAAACGCTCATTCTCACACATGCACACACACGTACACACAAATTTAGCAGCTCCCTTGAAGGGCTCTCAATGGGTTCTCGTGGCCTTTCGATGTAGCTCTCCTAGGCAAGGCAAGGCAGCTTTATTTGTATAGCACATTTCATACACTGAGGCAATTCAAAGTGCTTTACAGAGTAATAAAAAATACAGTAAAAGATTTACAATTAAAAAGTGCAAAAGTACACACAAGAGATACAAAAGATAAAAGACTTAAAAAGTAAACTAGTGCAGTTCTTGGTCCACAGATGGATGAGAATCATACAGAGTAAAGATACAGCTCTGTCATCTAGCTCTTGAGTTCCTAGTTAAAGCTCTGTCATCTAGCTCTTGAGTTCCCAGATAAGCTCTGTCATTTAGCTCTTTTGAGTTCCTAGATAAAGCTCTGTCATCTAGCTCTTGAGTTCCTAGTTAAAGCTCTGCCATCTAGCTCTTGAGTTCCTAGATAAGCTCTGTCATCTAGCTCTTTTGAGTTCCTAGATACTCTGTCCCCCCCACATATACTGTAGTGTTCACTCATGTGCAAGTAAGCATTACCCGGACAAGATGAATGAACATTCGTACTTGCCCACTCAGCTCTGTTGGGATCCTGAACAGAAACAGTTAAAATGAAAGCTATTTAAAAGCTAAGCTGAAAAGATAATTTTTTAGCCATTACAGGGTAGAGTAGGCAGTGTAAAATAGGAAAGTTTTAAGCTTTGACTTAAAAGTGGTCAGAGTCGGGGCTTGTATATCATCTGGGAGGTTATTCCAGGTCTGTGTTGCATGATGACAAAACGCTGCCTCACCGTGTTTTGTTCTAACTCTTGGGACAGCCAGTAGGCCAGCCCCAGATGTCCTAAGGGTCCTAGAAGGTTCATATGGCACAAGCATGTCAGAGATGTTTTGTGATTTAGTGATTTGTAGACAAGCAGCAAGATTTTGAAATCAATTCTCTGAGTGACTGGTAGCCAGTGTAAGGATTTTAGAACTGGTGTAATGTGGTCGTATTTTTTGGTCGTAGTTGCTGAAGAGCTTTTTTTGAAAGCCCTGTGAACAGACCATTGCAGTAATCCAATCTACTGGAAATAAAGGCGTGGGTAAGCCTTACTAGGTCTTACTATTCCTCTGACTCTTGCAATATTTTTTAGATGGTAGTAAGCTGACAAAGTTACTGATTTGATGTGGCTATTGAAATTTAAATCTGAGTCCAGGATAACGCCAAGATTTCTGGCTTGACTTTTAGTTATGAGAGACAGGGAGCCAAGGTGAGAGCAGACGTTCTGTCTTTCTTTCTGTGCTCCAAAGACAATTATCTCGGTCTTATCTCTGTTTAGTTGGAGAAAATTTTGCCGCACCCAGTCATCGATTTGTTTGATGCAGTGACACAGAGATTCAACAGGTCCATAGTCACCTGGTGCAAGTGATATGTAGATTTGCGTGTCATCTGCATAATTATGGTAGGCAACTTTATTATTTTGTAGGATTTGGCCTAAAGGGAGCATATAGAGATTGAACAAGAGAGGTCCCAAAATGGACCCCTGTGGAACCCCGCAGGTCATGGCCATCTGCTCGGACACACAGTTTCCAATGGAGACAAAGTACTTTCTGTCATGAAGATATGACTTGAACCACTTAAGGACAGTTCCAGAGAGTCCCACCCAGTTTTCTAATCTTTGTAATAGAATTGTGTGGTCCACAGTGTCAAGTTGTTGGTGAACAACTTTTTCAATAACTTTACCTAAAAACAGTAAGTTTGATATAGGTTGATAATTATCCAGTACAGTAGCATCAAGACTGCTCTTCTTTAGGAGAGGCTTAATGACTGCAGTTTTCAAAGCTTTTGGAAAAATGCCAGATTGGAGAGAACTGTTAACTACAAGTATTAGCTCCTTCACCAGGCTGCTCAAAACTGTTTTAAGGAAGCTAGTGTGTAAAACATCAAGGCAACAGGTGGATGATTTGAGATTGGAGACAATTTCTTTGAGTGTTTTGTCGTCAATGGGATTAAATTGTGTCATACCTACTAAGTTACTTCTGGAAGGCTGCAGTGATGATGCTTTTTTGTTTGGCATTGAGGAGTTAATAGCATGTCTGCCTTGAATCTTGTCATTAAAAAAGGATGCAAACTCGCTACATTTGGTGGTAGAAACTAGTTCCAGGGATATTGGAACTGGAGGGTTAGTTAACCTCTCAACCGTAGCAAATAAGATGCGTAAATTGTTACTGTTCTTGTTTATGATCTCAGAGAAAAATGATTGCCTAGCACTTTTCAAATTCAGACTGTAAATATGTATATTTTTTTTATAGATTTCAAAGTAAATCTGGAGGTTTCATTTACACCATTTTCACTCTGCTTTCCGGTACTCCCTTTTCTGGGCCCTTACAGAATGAGTGTTTCTCCATGGTGCCTTTTGCTTACTAGCGATCATTTTAACCTTAGCAGGAGCA
The DNA here is from genome assembly GCF_046629955.1 of Centroberyx affinis. Lineage (NCBI taxonomy): Eukaryota > Metazoa > Chordata > Actinopteri > Beryciformes > Berycidae > Centroberyx > Centroberyx affinis. The sequence continues at coordinate 4,959 of NW_027281481.1, read as the reverse complement.
ATGACATCAATTACATCAGAATTGAAGGTATTCAGTAGATCATCAACATGATTTGAAGCTGGGGCAGTTTCAAATTTGATGGCTTCCATAAAAAGTGTTCTGGTATTCTCATTAATGTGCCTTTTTTTTTTAACAGTTTCAGATCTAATGTTGATTTTTGGTGTAATAGACAGATCAAAGAATACACAGAAATAATCTGATAGAGCAACATCAAGCATAGTGGCATTTGAAATGTTAACACCCTTAGTAATAACCAGATCTAGAGTGTGTCCTCTAGTATGGTTTGGCCCTTTCACATGTTGAGACAGATCAAATGTGTTAAGTATGGCAAAAAGTTCTTTGGCATTTTTGTCACTGACATTATCTATGTGTACATTAAAATCACCCGTAATGACTACACAGTCAAATTCAGTGCAAATAATTGAAAGCATCTCAGTAAAATATAGTTATGTATATAACTATATATAGAATACATGGAGACAATTTCATTTCCATTTTAAACGACACATATTCAAAGGATGAGAACTCTCCAAATGATAACTTCTTACAAAGGAACCTCTCCCTAAAAAAGGCACAAACACCCCCTCCTTTTTTGTTTTGTCGTGCTTCAAACTCAATTATTCAATAAGGATAGCGTTCCCATTCTTGGTGTCTAGCCAAATCTCTGTTAAGAACATAAAATCAAGCTTGTAAGAGGTTATAAAATCATTGATTAAAAGTGACTTGTTACACAGGGACCTAATATTAAATAGGGCTAGTTTTAGGTTTGTTGGAGCAGGGCCTGGGGTACTTGGCTTACAGGGAATGTGAATCAAATTTGTAGGATTGGAAGTGACCCGCTTATCTAATCTTTGTCTTGACACTGCGGCTATTGTATTTGGGAAGGTTGTTCTCTCCCAGGGCCTCAGCTTGCTATCGGATAATTTATGAATAACAGTTCTGGAACAGCAGAGGCCCAGGGTGTCCTAGTTGGGGACCGTGAGGCATCGTAGAAATCCACGGCCACAACAGGCTAATAATGTTAGTATTGCTAGCAGGCTGCTAGCAGGTCACACCAGTAGTTCAGCTTGTAGTATTCTCCGAAAGTTTAAAAGTAGTTGATTGCTACCTGTGGCAACTTTAGACGTCAGTAGGTCAGATGATCCATCTCAGTAGTTGTCATTAAGCCCGAAATTAGCAGCCGATGTGAGTAAAAAAAAGGGGAAATAGAGCAGAAATTCGAAGAAAAGCAGGAGCAAAGCAGCGTCTGATCACCCCAGCAAGCATCTCCTATGTAGGCTCCTGGGAGCTGAGTGTGACAGCTGGCTCCAGGATACACACTATGCAGCGCCAAGCCTCCAAATAATAATAATAATAATAAACTCTGCTTCTATAGCACTTTTCTTACACAGGTACATAGTGCTTCACAATTAAAAGAACAAAAAAACAAACAAATAGACATACGTTGGGAGAAGAAAAATAAAAAAATACGTTGGGAAACCAAACAAATGAACCTCTTCCTTATTTGAATGGAAAATTAAACAACAAAACAGAACATAAAACAAGCTACTAGTTGAATGCAAGTCTATAAAAGTGAGTTTTCAGATGGCTCAGAAGATACAGCTGATGATGAACCTATTTCTTCAGGCAAACTATTTCTACAGGCCACTTTCAAAACACATGCTTCTGATTATAAAATACTACTACAGCTGATAATACTAGAGGTGAAATCAAAGCACACGAGTCAGTCTGCAAGAATGAGTAAAAGGATATTCATTGTTAAAATATGAAACACAGCTTTGGCTCTTTCAACTTTTCACAGTACAACCTAGACACAAAGTGAAACAGCTCTGAGTAACAGCTTTTCCGCTGCTGCATCCAACTAGCAATTAATGGCCACTACATTAGCCAAAGTGTGACTTTCATGACATTTACAGCTATCTGCTGTCGTTTTAATTGGTGCTTTCATCATCAGGGACAGTGCATTTTCACTGCTTAATCTATAGCCAGATCCAACTGGACCGAGGTGCATGGGCGACATGCTGCATGCTATGGTAACACATCACAAGTCAATTATAAACAACAGCCCATAGCAGTCAACTGGGGGCCTCCTACGCATATGGGTTGGCAGAGAGAAAAAGAATAGGGGAAAGAAGGCGAGAAAGAGGGATAAATAGAAGGAGAGATAGATAAAAAAAAAGAGAGAATGGGAAACAATCTCTGAATACAAATAAATTAGAGTGAAATGAGAGAGAGAGTGAAGACAGAGACAGAGAAAGCCAGACAGACTGAGAAACAGGTTATGTATATACGTATGTATTATGTATGTATGCACCATGCATTTTTGAGTTCATCCAGTGGGTTCTGAAAGGCTTTCATGAGCCCAAGAGGCCGTGTACTTTCCTCAACCCATAGAAGTTCAAACATGAAACCAGCGATATGCAGATATAGAAAAAAAAATCAATAGAATGAGTGGGGGGGGATTTTAACAGTGTGTTTGGGTGAATAAAAACAATAATAATAATCATCTTTATTTATACAGCAGCTTTTCTAAAAACATGAAAAAAAGCAGCACATCATCTTTTTAACACTTTAAATCGATGTTAAGCTTCCTCGCTCACTCCTAAAGACCCATTACCCATTACAAAAAGCGATTTGTGTGTTGATACAGTATGTGTATGTCTGGGGGGAATTTGTTTTTGCGTAACACACACACACACACACACAGAGAGAGAGAGAGAGGGAGAGAGAGAGAGAGAGAGAATACATACGTACTGTATACATATGTGCATGTATGTGTGTGTCTGTGTGTGTGTCTGTGGGTGCACTTAAAGTAGTACATGGGACTATGTGTGGGTTCAAAAACAAAAATGGAAAGTGACTGGATAGAAGAAGTGTTGATGTGAAGACGTGGCTTCTTTTTCTTTCTTCTTTCTTTCTTTCTTTCTTTCTTTCTTTCTTTCTTTCTTTCTTTCTTTCTTTCTTTCTTTCTTTCTTTCTTCCTTCCTTCCTTTCTTTCGTTCTAGTGTTAATCCCTTTTCCACTGTGGTGTTAGACAGTGAGAGTTAATAGGGCTCTTAAAGAACTGAGACACTTCTGAGGCAGAGGGAGGCGGTTGGGGATGGTGACAGGGAGGGAAAGAGGAGGGGTTGAGAAGGGGGGGTTGACAGACAGATACATCGGTAGAAAAACAGGTGGACAGACAGACTAGAAGACTGACAGGCAGATGGATACATAGAAAGACGCAGATACAGGTAGGCAGGCTTACACAAGAAAAGAAAAGGACAGAAAGGCCGAAAGAGAAAGATGAAGGATTTTTTTAATTGGCACACACACACTCACACGCACGATTCCTGCTTCCCGATTTAATCCACCAATCAAAGCATGACAATCAACAGATCTTCAACGCCACTGGCCGCTGAGAGAGTAATAGGGCGGGTCTTCTCTCTTTTGGTCTCTGCGTCTCCAGTTTTACAATGTCATTATTTGTATAGGATTCCCCCTCCCAAGTCTTGTGGTCTGGGGACCAAAGGGACCAAAACATGGCCCATAAATCAACACAGCGGAGAGGGACTATGGATATTTACCCATAAATCATTGCGGCGGAGCCACCTACAATCAGACTAATGGGGCTGGAAGACGTGCTGTCATCCAAGCCATGATGTCACCAAGCCCTAGCCTGTGGGTGTTGATGTTGGTGGTGGGTCTCTGGCTCTGTGAGTGTGTGTGTGTGTGTGTGTGGTGGGACGCCTGCGTATGTGGTTGTGGGTCTCTAGCTATGTGCGTGCGCGCATGTGTGTGTGTGGATGGGGGGGTGTCTGAGTATGTGGTGGTAGGTCTACGGCTCTGTTTGTGTAAGTGTCTGTGGCGAGTGTGTGTGTGGTGTGTGTGGGAGGCGGGATGTCTGTTTATATGGGCTTGTGTGTATTGGGGTGGCCGATGTGTGTGTGTGCGTGTGTTTGTCTGTCAGTGTATACTTTCATATGTCTTTGCGTTTATATACATTTTACATTGGTCTTTGCACACTCACATAAACACACAGACACACACACACACACACACACACACACATTGGTCTTGTACATTTTACACTGGTCTTTGCACACTCACATAAAACACACATACACACACACAGACACACACACACACACTGGTCTTGTGGTTAGTACTGGCTTACAATGGGTGTGGGATTCCACAGAGAAAATCTAAACAAGTCGAGCGGTTAGCGCGGGCCTGCCACGTTTCCACACAATGGCGCTCATTGACATAAATAACTGGGGACTCTGTGAAATGGGACACCCATTAACTTCTCCTCCATAGATAATTGCCCATTAGATCTTGGAAGAGCACTGGATTGAGAAATAACTCAACTCTGACGCTAAATGCAACTTGTAATAATAAAAAAGTCACATTGTGAAAGGGGCCTGGAATCCGTTAAGATGGGCTGGCTTTTTTTTTACTATCATCCAGCCAAGCACTTGGATTATCAACAAAACAAACTATTGCTGGTTGTAGGAATTCTGTTAGTCTTTGCCTTTGCTTTAGCTGTGCTTTGAACGTGCAACGGGTGATGATCACGATGACAGTGAAGAAAAAGAGGACAGTGAAGATAGCTACAAATTAGACAAAAGAGGAGACAAAACAACAAGAGAGAATTATGGTAGAAGAAAAATAAAAAAATAATTAGTGAAGAAGAAATAGAAGTGGGGGGAAAAATAGAATAAAAAGAATACAAAGATGAATATGAGGAAAAATAAGATACATAATGAATAATCAGAGGAGTACAAACCTGACCCTGCTCATAAAGTTGATGATAATTATGATAATAAATCATCCCTTCTATCTTTCTCTGGCTCTTATTCTACTTCTTCTAGTTCCTAGCACTTCGCTCTTGCATGATTGTTCTGTGGTCACAGGAATGATGTATGGCCACTAAAGCCTTGACCTTTGTACTTTTGATTGCTTGTGAATTCAGCGATC
>NW_027281480.1:7500-9143 GCF_046629955.1 Centroberyx affinis | reverse complement strand
TTTATCTCACGTTTACCTCACGTTTACATCAGGTTTACATCACGTTTACATAAGGTTTACCTCACGTTTACATCAGGTTTACCTAACGTTTACATCAGGTTTACCTCACGTTTACCTCACGTTTACATCAGGTTTACATCACGTTTACATCAGGTTTACCTCACGTTTACATCAGGTTTACATCACGTTTACATCAGGTTTACCTCACGTTTACATCAGGTTTACCTCACGTTTACATCAGGTTTACATCACGTTTACATCAGGTTTACCTAACGTTTACCTCACGTTTACCTCACGTTTACCTCACGTTTACCTAACGTTTACCTCACGTTTACCTCACGTTTACATCAGGTTTACCTCACGTTTACATCAGGTTTACCTAACGTTTACCTCACGTTTACCTCACGTTTACATCAGGTTTACATCACGTTCACCTCACGTTTACATCACGTTTACCTCACGTTCACCTCACGTTCACCTCACGTTTACCTCACGTTCACCTCACGTTTACCTCACGTTTACCTCACGTTCACCTCACGTTTACATCACGTTTACCTCACGTTCACCTCACGTTTACCTCACGTTTACCTCACGTTCACCTCACGTTTACATCACGTTTACCTCACGTTTACATCACGTTTACCTCACGTTTACATCAGGTTTACATCACGTTTACATCTCATTTACATGACGTTTACCTCACGTTTGCATCACCTTTACCTCACGTTTACCTCACGTTTACATCAGGTTTACCTCATGTTTACATCACGTTTACATCATGTTTAGCTCATGTTTACATCAGGTTTAGCTCACATTTAGATCACATTTACATGGTTGGAGCCTCAGCCAGCTGCTCTGGCAGGACGTCCCGGCTCGGCTCTGTGTTTTGCTCAGAGACTCTCTGGCAGTTCTGCTCTCACTGCGAATCGAACCCGAGCCTCCGCCTGGGAGACGAGCTCCAACCACCGGACCGCCGGACGCCGCTGTCATCCATCACACAGATAAACAGAGGAAACTGAACTCTGACCTGTCAATCATTTATTCAATTTGTCATTTCATCTTCTCAGTCTCATGCTGTTCCTGCAGACAGATGAAGGAGGAAGTGAGTCTGCTGCTTCTCATGTATTCTCTATTTCAGGAAACAGCAGAAGGGAAGTGAGGCAGAGGATCATGTGACTCCAGCAGACTGACTGTCACAACATGTTCAAGATCAAAATGTGGTCGATGCGTAACGCCAGGTTCCTTCTTTAAGATCGGTTTGTTTAAAGCTTCACAGAAAAGTAAGCACACAGAGATCGATGGATTATTTTGTACAAAGATTCAGGTTGTGTTCTGTGGTGAAGAAAGACGACAACACTGCACTGAATCTCTTCTTTCTGCTGGAAGAAAACATTCCACAGCTGCTAGAAGAAAGAAGTCTTTGAGCTCAGCTCTACCAGAGGAACGGAAGATGGAAAGAAGAAGAAGTAGAAGAAGAAGATGATAATCTGCAGAGAAGACAGAAGACCAGACGGACTCTTTTAAGATTTAAGATTAAGACTTTTCAAAACTTTGTTAATGTTTCCTAGAATTGGATTTAAAACCGATTTACAAGCCTAAATAAAAACCCTCCGTCCCAAACTGCCGTGTGTTCAGCTGCACGA
>NW_027281480.1:0-2500 GCF_046629955.1 Centroberyx affinis | reverse complement strand
GTCTATCTGCCTGCCTGCCTGCCTGCCTGTCTGTCTTTCTGTCTGTCTGTCTGCCTGTCTATCTGTCTGTCTGTCTGTCTGTCTCTCTGCCTGTCTGTCTGTCTGTCTGTCTGCCTGTCTATCTGTCTGTCTGTCTCTCTGCCTGTCTGCCTGTCTGTCTGTCTGTCTGTCTCTCTGCCTGTCTGTCTGTCTGTCTGTCTGCCTGTCTATCTGCCTGCCTGTCTGTCTGCCTGCCTGTCTGTCTGTCTGTCTGTCTGTCTGTCTGTCTGTCTGCCTGCCTGCCTGTCTGCCTGTCTGTCTGTCTCTCTGCCTGTCTGTCTGTCTGTCTGTCTACCTGTCTGTCTGAACGTCTTTATTTCACTTCAGAGCTTGATGAGTTTCATGTTTCATTTTTATTTCCGTTGACTGAAATGTTTCCTTCTCAGTTTCAGTCTGTCAGTCGACCAGCTGACAGGTTCACTAATCAAACTGAGTCACGTCACACAGACACAAAACATCTATTTGCATACAGTCTAACAACATGTTAATGTTGAAATACATGGAAATCACCTATATACTATAAAAATCTTGTATGTTTTAATGTTCATGTATGAACAATAACGGGAGGAAATGCATGTTGATATTACAAAAATGGTCACTTTCATATTCTACATTTATTATTATTATTTACTGGAATATATTTAAATTTTATCAGAGAATATATTCTGAAATATTCTACCTGATATTTACTGATATTTTAAAACAGGACAGATGATAGAGAAACAGATTTCCTCAGTCTGACTCAGTGTTGACTTTTAAACAAAAGGAAGCAGAAAAGTTTCTGTTTCTGCTGCTGGAGCTTCAGTAACTACATGGAGCTGCAATAACATAATGATGTAATAACATAATGATGTAATAACATAACGCTGTAATAACATAACGCTGTAATAACATAACTCTGTAATAACATAACTCTGTAATAACATAACTCTGTAATAACATAACGCTGTAATAACATAACACTGTAATAACGCTGTAATAACCTGGAGGTCTGCAGCCTCATTGAGATTCACAGTGAGACTCTTGAGTCTTTTGTGATGCAGATTCAGTCACATTCCTCCAGATCCTCTGTCTGAGTTCAGACCTGCAGACCCAGAGTCAGCTGGCTGCTCAGACCAAACTACAGAGAGATGAGAGAGCTGAGAGAGAAACAGTCCAGTGTTCAGGAACAGTGTTCAGGAACAGTGTTCAGGACAGAGACAGAGACTCAGCATCACACAGCCGAGCAGAAACAAGTCAACTGTATTTCCAGAGCAGGTCGGTCTGTCAGACCCGCAGACCCGCTCAGGCTGATCTGGGTTTCTGACAGACCGGCAGACTTGTGTGTTTGTGGTGAGGAGAGTTTGTCTCGCGCTCCCCGTTACCGAGTGAAACCGGAGCTCCAGCAGCTACTTGACGTTAAGCAGATCAGCCTCCGGTCAGCCCGCGGCTTCCTGACAGACCGTGAACTCAGCAGTTCTGTTCTCCTTTATTACAGATTTTCTCCTGAAATATATTCTTTTATTTTAGTTTTTTAATCGTTTACTTTTCGGCGACTTTACATTTCTCACATAGCGTCTCAACATGTCGTCAACACGGGCTTTTATTTTGAAAGTTACAACCGGAATTCAAGACTCACGCCAGCCGTAGCGCGAGGATAATACCGGACGTTAGGCGATTTTACCTTCAAAATAAAATGAATAAAAATCCTCCCCGCTTTTGTTCCTCGGGCGGCGTTTTAACGGTATAAAACCAAACGCTGTTCGCCGTCGCTAACCGGTACCGGCTCCGCTCACACTCACCCGTTTCCCGGAGTTGTTCTTCTTCATCCTGGAGGCTGACGGGCTCCCGGCAGCGAACCGACTTCACACACTTTCCCGTTATTTCTGCACAATAGCTCCGGTGCCGAGCCGCGGGTTGAACCGGTTCAACGGAGCGGGAGGAGGTGAAGCTCCAGCAGGAGGACCGGAGCTTCTCCCCGGCTCCCCGCCCGCCGCACAGCGCAGATCCTCGGTGTGGCTCCGGTCCGCTCCGGTCCGGTCCGGTCCGCTCGGCTCGTCGTGTCGCTGCTGCCGGGCGGCGGTGCGCTGTGTCCGGCCGGGAGCGTCGCGCTGCTGCGGAGTGTCGCGGTGTCCGGTGACTCTCCGCCTCCAGAGACCGAGACTCTGCTGCTGCTCAGCGGCTCCTCGGCAGCACGGCAGCCCCCCCTACCGGAGAGAGAGAGAGAGAAGAGAGAGAGAGAGAGAGAGAGAGAGAGAGAGAGAGAGAGAGAGAGAGAGTGTGTGTCAGTGAAGCTGTCTCTCTCCCCTCTCCCCCCCCCCTCTCTCTCTCTCTCTCTCTCTCTCTCTCTCTCTCTCTTCAATTCAAATTTATTGTCATGGGAAACACATTTACATTGCCAAAGCAAGTGTGAAATAAAAACAAAACATGTACGTAGGCTACAATTAAAGATAGCCTATACTAGAATAAAGAAATGTGTAAA
>NW_027281479.1:0-95241 GCF_046629955.1 Centroberyx affinis | reverse complement strand
CGCCTGTCATTCCCCTTGTCTTTCTCCCCAATCGTTCTTCGCTGTAATCGGTCTAACATAGGCAAAAATGCCAAGTAAATAAATAAATAAGCCTCCCATCCAGCCAAGCGACTATACAATCAGCTTGTATATGTTAGGCGATGCAAGTTGTCTAAGGTGCAACAAAGTATAAGCAGCTTCCAGGCAGCAAAAGAATGCTGCTTAATGCAAACTGCCTGCCAGTCAGCGAATCAACACAGGGTCCAGATTGCTAGGCAGCACTAGAGAATGCACATTATATAGACAAACAGCATGCCAAAATCACACCTAGCAACAGTATGAACATAGAGCCAGACAATATGTTAAATTCACATTAAGACAGGATGAGCACTCTACAGGTATAGTTAAAAAAAACCATACCAACATGACAATGACAGCCCCTACAGAAGCATAGCCTACAAAATAATATATTGTAGTCTTATATATTAATATAATTACAGTGGGCTATACCAGCCCAACTATCATGACCAATATGTCAGAAGATCTGAGTATTCAAGCAAAGACCTATATAATGCCCCCAGATCTGTGATCTTGGCAAAGTTCGTCTCTCTGTGCCACCCATGTAAACTTTTAGTGTCCTTATGAGTAGAACCCCCAAAACCCCCAAGTCCACCTCAGGTGCACAGTTATTGTTATAATAATAATAATAATAATAATAATAATAATAATAATAATAAGAATACTACTACTACTACTACTACTAATAATAATAATAATAATAATAATAATAATTATTATTATTATATTAAAGAAGAATTTCATGGCATTTCTGCTTCATTAAATAGCATAGAGTGGAGAGTATGAAAAAAAAAAAAGTTTTATGCAGCAGGGGATATAGTGCCAAAGTTCATGAGTCAGATTTGAAGTCTTTGTCAACAACAACAACAACAACAGCAACAACAGATTTAGGCTTTGCCTCTTTGGCAGATAACCAACCTGGGTTTAACAAGTGCAATTCAAATCTGAAAATCATTTGAGTTTGAAAAAAACTTAAAGTTGTTGGCAAATTTCCGAACCCATAGGCTATTGCCAGTGGATGAAAGGTTCAGGCCCTGGACATAAAGTTACACTTTGGATTCTACTGGTAAAGTTTGAGATGTTTAAGACTTTTCACTTTTGCATTTGGAATTCTGGACAATTTGCCTGAGATCTGCAAGTATACGTCTAATCTTGAAATTAGTAATTTAAGGATTATCTTTGTTAAAATTGACTTACTGTGCTAAGGGGATATACAGCTCTCATCAGTGCCTTAGCTAAGACCAAATCTCATTATGATAAACTGCTAGAAATCAAGCTATTACTTCATTTTAAATATACACAAGTATACATCAAAATCATAAGTGCATTTAGGCCTAAAGACATTTTTAAACCACTTACTTAAGCTCTAAAAATTAAAGCAGGCACAAATCCATGAATCAGTAGTGTGGACACTCTTTCCAGTACGTTCTTTGAACTCTGTGCTTGACTGTGAATGGCTGTTCAGGAAGGGTGCCCCCTATTGTACATTTAAATCTTTGTTCCACTGTACATTTAAAACCTTTGTTCACATATGGTGCAATGAATGTTTCAGATTGAGTTGGGGAGCATGTGTGGTCAGCCCATTCTCCCCTCATCCAGCTTGAAAGACTCCACAACGTCCAGCAACTGGTTCCACTTGAAAATATAGTTATGCAAATTGCTTTCTTGGATATTTTTCCAGCTTTGGATAGAGAAGAGTCCAATTTTCCAAAGGTAAGCTCCTCTAGGACAAGGACAATTGTTTGGTCGCCTTAGAGGTTGTTTACTTTTTGGCTTCTTTCGCATTTTTTTCACTGTTCGATTATTTTCACTGTTAACTGTTGAATTGTGAGTGGAGGTTATATTTTACTTTAGTATTAGTATATAGTATTAGTGCTTTACAGTATGTTATGGAAATATTCTTACTGAAAAATTCATACTGAAAAATGATTTTGTGACATACTGTGACATAAGATGATGACATACTGAAAAAAACAGGTAATCCTTATGGAAGAGTGGACAACTTTGTGTATTTAAAGAAAATATGCAAATCAATACCTAAAATATCCAGATAATATATACAGAGTTATATATGTGTTGGTAGTGAATTTCTGTCTTAATTTCTGCTTTCTTGATGAAGAGCTAGTGAGTTTAAAATGTGCCCCAGCTGTGATGACACTTGAAATGTGGCTATGGAATGTTTAGGACATTGTTCTCATACCATTAGGACTGGAAGATGTATGAACAAATAATGTAGTTTGATAATTATTCAATTCTTGAATGAGACATTCAGCATGACTAATGTACATACTGTTTTAATTACCCTGTATTTCCACAGAAATGGGAGACTGGTCCATTCTTGGCCGCTTCCTGACGGAGGTGCAAAACCACTCCACAGTCATTGGCAAGCTTTGGCTGACTATGCTGCTCATCTTCCGCATCTTGCTTGTGACCCTAATTGGGGATGCTGTCTACAGTGACGAGCAGTCCAAGTTCACCTGCAACACCTTGCAGCCTGGATGCAATAATGTCTGCTATGACACTTTCGCCCCCGTCTCACACCTGCGCTTTTGGGTCTTTCAGATTGTTCTTGTCTCCACACCATCCATCTTCTACATTGTCTACGTCTTGCAAAAAATCACCAAGGATGAAAAGTTGGAGATAGAGAAGGTTCAAGTGGTACCCGTGTGCCTGCCTGTGCTTGAAAGGCCCAAACATTTAGGAATAGAGAGCGAAGCAGCACTGGAAGCTGGCATCCCTGAGAACACCCCCCATACTGAAGACGACTGGAGCTCACAGGAGGGCGAGTGTGTGGAGAAGAGCCAGCTGGAGGAGGACATGACAGAGGTGGGGAGGGACCCAACTGAGCTCTCCAGCCAAGTTCTACTCACCTACATCATCCATGTGGTGCTGCGCTCCATCATGGAGATAATCTTCCTCGTGGGGCAGTATTACCTGTTTGGGTTTGAAGTTCCTCACCTTTTCCAATGTGACACCTACCCCTGCCCTAACCGAACTGACTGCTTTGTGTCTCGGGCCACAGAAAAGACCATCTTTCTCAACTTCATGTTCAGCATCAGTCTAGGCTGCTTCATCTTGAACATCGTGGAGTTGCACTACCTAGGCTGGGTCTATATTTTCCGAGTACTGTGCTCTGCATGCTGCACATGCTGTGAGCCAGATAGGCACCCTGTGGAACGGGTGAGACTGTATTCCAACAACAACCCACTGCTGCTGCAGCTCAAGCACTCTTTGCGTGGCAGGGTCGTCCTGCAGACACCCCCTCCAATGTCCCGGGAGAAGAGCAGCTTTGTGCCAACACAGGCCCCTGCCATCTCCTTTGAGACAGACTCAACACTGGAGTACACTTCTAGGAGAAACCCAGTTGAAAAGGAACGCACCAAGTCTAAACTGTACAATACGGCCAAAATAGGCAGAGGCAAAAAGTCGTGGCTGTAAATTATTTAAACTGTATTTTTCTTTTGTTTTTTTTTCTTTTCTCCCTACCTCAATGCATTTGTGTATGTAAAGTTGATTTCATTTTTTAAAGTGCAACAGCAACAGTCGGTGGATCCATGTTCCATAAAAAGAGAACGCTAATAATATATGCAATCATACACCATATGTGACCATCCAATTTACTTCTGTACCCTCAAAATGAAAGGGAAAAACACATTTGGACATCCGGACATTGACGAAGTATACAGTATACACTACTATTCAGTTCCACCTCAGATTAGCACAAGTAGTACTCATTTGAATTAAGAGATTATCCCAGGGACAACATATTTCAATCAGTACTTAAGTGCTGACAGCACAGCAGTTTTTTACAGGATGGCTACAGTAGGATGCAGGAAGCACAATTTCAGCACCAAACTCACTGGAGAGTCACACTTGTACATTTCTTGTTCCATGTAAGTAGGACAAAAGTATGCATCATAAAGGTATAATAACAGTCAAGTCCATTTTATCCTTGCCATGTTCTGACCCTTCTATCTCTGAAAGAACTTTGTTATCAGTATTTGTTATCCTGCATGGCAAATATATTGAGTCTGTCTTGTGTCACTGTGTCCTCAAGAAATGCTTTCACTTCAGTGTAGAGGCGCAAGTCTGAGGTGCTCAAGTTCAAACATTGTGTTCAGTGATGATGTGAGTTCCTATTAGCTCTGCTACCAGTCTACCATCCAATCCACAACTTAACCCACTACCTCTTTAATTACCTTAACCTCACCTGACAGCCAGGAACGTTCTTTTATTGTGGTAAAACGTAGAAAGAAATGAAAAAAGACACCGTGCTTCACTGCACTGTGCTTGTGTGTTTGATGTGTGTTTACTACTAAGATGCATGCATAGCACTGTGGTATGGTACAGCTGATATTCTAACATTGGGCCAGTCTCGTGTTTCTTTTATTGCTGATAATATCACTAAAACTTTACTTTAAATCCTTGTGTTTGTGTGATGTGTGCTTCTTTGTTGTTCAGATCCATATCATTCCTGTTGCAAAAAATATATATTCACATGGATTTTCCTGCTGTTTATAGATTTTAATATGGTGATAAATTGAAATTTAGGTTTAGTCATGTTTAGAACCTCCCATGCCCCCACATACCTTATCAATGGATAATGATTACTGAAAAAAGTATTGTGCAAATTAATCCATCCTTATAAAAGTCCTTTGTAAACCTAATTTATGGACTTGCAATTATATATTTTTCCAATTCCATGCCACAGCTCTATAGGATTCAAATCAATTCATGTATTGCATCATATATTAAAATGTGTCTATTTGCTATATTTATTCCATGCCTCTGTTTACCAAACTACTACTTCACAGTGAAAGACATTGAATTACATTTTAGCTACCTAAAATATTGTAAGTTGTCAATCTAACTCTACTTTAAAATAGTTAAATTACACCCAAAGTAGGTAGTGAATCGTATGTCATCATATCTGAGTCTGGGATTTCAGCAGGTAAATTAGAGTGAATTGATTTTCCCAAGTTGCTACCATTTTCTTCTTTTACCCCACAAACTGCTCGGTGGGTGGGATTTGAGCCCCGCGGTGAGTTCGAACAAGGACAAATTGGGAAGAATTGGAAACACACCTGCAACCGGATCCCAGCTGTGCCACCGTGCACCTGCAGTTCTCTTGTGCGTCAACAGACCACGAGGGGTCACTGCTGTCCGGTTCACACTAATGCAGCCTTCAAGCGCTGTGGGAAATTTAGAGGCGCTCGCACATGGGCGACCCTTCATACGACTGGAAAACTGCCGAGATGTAACATTTCGGGGTGGGGTGCAATGGAAGCTGTGTCAACAAATGATGGTAAAAGTGATCATTTTACTAATATTAGCCTATATGTTATTGTTAGGCATTCTCTGAACATATTTAGTAGGCTATTAATGGATATTTCTATTTTCACTTTTTATTTACATTTTGGTGGGAATGTTGGTGGGCATTTTGTACATAGCCTACGTTTAAGTTGTCCTTTTGGTGTTGAAGAGATAGTAGCTGCAAATATTATTTATCTACAGTTTATATATATTGCTACAATTGATGTAACAACTAGGCTGTACAACTTTTGGCTAATACATTTATTAAAGCATTAAAGCATATTCCTGATATCTCTCCTCTTGATGCTTCTGTTGCAGTACATAGTAGCTTTGTACTGCTTGATCTCTAATATATATACCCTATATCTAAACAGCCACAAAAAAAAAAAAAAAAAGCCACAAAAATCTAGGCTACTTTTTTCCCAGGGTCGATTATTTCCTCTTGATTTTTCTGTTGCAGTAGGCTACATAGCAGCTTTGTACTGCTTGATCTCTAATATATATATCATATATCTAAAAAAACAGCCACAGAAAAAAATTAAATAAATAAAAAAAAATAAGCCACTAAAATCTACTTTTTTTCCCCAGGGTCTATTATTTCCGACCAAAAGCACATGAATGCGCGACGACTCGCAAACGCGGAAGTAGGAGCTTACGAAAAGCACTTGAAGGCATCATAACTACATTTCCTCGCACCTACTGTCAACTCCAAGGAAAATGCTGAAAACCTTCCCAGGTCACACAAGCCTTCATCAGGCGCCAGTCATCAATGTCCAGTTAGCTTCCGGATGGTAAGTCACTATCATTACTACTAACCTGTAACCCGTGTTGTTTTATATGCATTAGGCTTTATTTGTACACTCTTCACTGAAAGTGTTCCCTAAAGCCACCGGTGCTATAAAGAATGAGGGCAAAGCAGCTTAAAGGGAGCGCATTACGGCCAAGCTCTGGACTAGTTACAACAACAACCTTGCCATAGCATGCGTACAATAAAGTGACCTAAAGCTAAAAGAAACAGGGGTATTCTGTCATTGCCTGTGTTATTACGGGGATATTCCCAGAACAGGTGGCTGGGAGGTCAGTCCAGCCATAACGTGTTATAGCCTCTAACCTATAAAGAGATGTGATTAAGTGTGAATTTACTGAATATGGGTTCAAAAATAGGCCACTATCTAGGCTGGTCGGTTCTGTACAAGACCTGCAGCTCTTGTGGAGGATCTCATTCATAACCAGGATCACTTTATTCAAATTGTAACAGTTGATGGGTGGATGTGTGTGTGTGTGTGTGTGTGTGTATGTGTGGGCGAGAGAGAGAGAGGGGGAGATGGTCAAAGCTCTTCAAATCGGTGTGTTTCTATAATTTATATGTAGGGCATCATCAAATATATAGCGGCTGTAAAACATGTCACTGTCATGGTTTTAAGGACTTTGAACTTGCACAATATAAACTTAATCTAGCATATTAATGTTAGGCATACTTAAGACAGTATGGATAATAAGTACAGCCATTACACTGAAATGCTCCAGCAGTATGCTTTTATTATTATTTGGATTATATTTTATGTCTGTATATTTTAATGGACTGAAAGAAATTTGTCAGGTTAAAAATGTATGAAATGGCACAATGATACATGTGGATACAAGATAGTATAAAAAGGAAAATATAACCGCCATTGTTGAAATCAAGGGAAGATGAACATTGTACATTCTCACAATACAGTTTATGCTTACTTGTTAATTTAGAGGGCTGTTATGCATTGCAACCACGTTACCATTTACAAGCTGTTGTGGGAAGGACACTGAATGTAAATATCAACAGTTATGGGCTTTCTGAGTATTTTACTGTTATCTCTGTAACAAGTGATGTGTCTTTGTCATCTTGCGGGGCTGACATTATGAATTTATTATACTGTCACTGTCGACAGATGCTTTCTTAATTGTTTCCTTTTTTCCCTTCCTGCAGATGACATTACAAGGTGTCCCCATCTACTGTAGATGCTTTCATGTCCTGTGCTGAGAGCTATATCTGATAATACATTGTATGGGACCCTCCTTCCGCCGCTGTAAGCAACCCAACCTTGTAGGAGTCGGCAGAGAAAGTCAAGCATGTTTCACCTAATTAAGAAAGACAAGGAGAAGGAGAAGGAAAAGGAGTTGGGGAAGAAGGAGAAGAAAGACAAGAAAGACAAAAAGGAGCGAATGTCCCAGGCAGAGTTGAAGAGCCTAGAGGAGATGAGTATAAGGAGAGGCTTCTTCAACCTGCACCGAGGGAGCTCCAAGAGGGACTCTAGGAGCAAGTTGGAGATTTCTAGTCCTATCCCAATTAAAGTGGCCAGCAACGCAGAGCTCAGCCTGACGGACATAGAGGCTGAGCGCCTTGACAACTGCAGCACCCTGGGGCGGGATGTGGGGCAAATGAGTGCAACTACCTCTAGTGATGATATCAAGGGAAATGAACAGGAGCATCATCGCAACTCTGTAAAGGAGCGGGCAGCCAAGTTTGGTGAATTGGCCAAGCCAAATTCTCTGGTGGGCCAGAGGCAACTCTCCCTTTCCCAGAGGAAAGGGAGCTTAGAAGCCCCGACTCCCTCTGGGCAGAACTCTACCACATCTTCTCTTCAGGTAGAAGCCAAGGCTTTGGACCCACAGCATAGACGAGGCTCCTACTCACTTGGCTATAACAGGGAAATGGTACACATTCCAGAGACAGTGGAAAAGACCTTCCCTGGGGCAGACCTACAGCTGCCTGTGTTAGTGGCTCCACCTGTGCCAGATCCAAGGGAATTGGAGCTACAGCGCCGCAACACCGGGGATTTTGGCTTCTCCCTGCGGAGGACCACCTTGCTGGACAGGCAGCCTGATGGAGCGGTGTGCCGACGCGTGGTGCACTTTGCCGAGCCGGGTGCCGGGACCAAGGATCGGGCCCTGGGCCTTGTGCCTGGAGACAGGCTGGTGGAGATCAACGGGGTCAACGTGGAGAGTAAGAGCAGGGACGAGATCGTGGAGATGATCCGTCAGTCTGGAGAGTCAGTCCGGCTCAAGGTGCAGCCTATTTTGGAGCTGAGTGAGTTGAACCGCTGCTGGCTGAGGACCATGCAGGACCTGCAGAGGGAAGTCTATGATGTGAGTACTAGTGTGGTTATTTGGGTATTGAATCATATTCAGTCCACTGATACAGAAATAGAGAGAAATAGATAGATACCATTGCATAATTTCACACTTATCTGAGAAGACATAGGATGTGCCTAAATCAGAAAAGGCAGGTGTGTTCTCATGCATGCTGACCATTGCGCTTGGCATGGACAACTCTGGTTTGTCTGTTCATTTGAAAGCTGTACCCTTGTTCCCCTTCTGAAGAGTCTCATTCCAAAATGAGATATCCACCATTTGAAAAAGTTGACATTCTTACAAAATAATCAGTGGTATGAAAGTTAACCTCATTAGGGCTTGCTATGGAAGTCATGAATTATCTATAGATGTTTCCTCACAAAATAGTTATGTTTTGAGGGTAGACTCATCTGTGTTTTTGAAGTGCTGACTAAATTTAGGAAATTAATTTCGGGCATTTGGAAATGAATTTCTTCATATAAAAGCTACATTTTTTTCAAATGGTGTTTACAGGGCACCGAGAAACAGTATATGTGTTATTAAGTGCTTCTAGATCTGTGTTATGTGGGAATTTAAAGACAAGGCTATACCTGGTGAATAATTGATCCCCACCTCAATCACTGTATATGCAATACATCAGTCGACATGCATCAGTTTGAGTGTGTGTATGTGTATGTGTAGTGAGAGAGGAAGTGAGAATGTACATTCTTCTCTATTTGTTAACACATTTCCAGTGAAAGTTATGAATTTGAGCTCTCCATGACAGTTGGCCAATCAACTGCTCAAACTAAAAATCAAGACAATAGTAAACATATCATCCTCCACAAATGATGCATGCACACCTTGGGCTAATCAGTAACAAGATGCATCATCCCTTCAGGTTTCATCAAAATTGGTCTGGTGGTGTAGCAGTTATGGCCTTTTAGAATTTGAAATTTTGCACTGTAATTGTAGCGCCTCCATCAGCCCAACCTGTGTAACTTTTTAACTGCCAGAAAGTGTCATACCTCCAAGTTTTGTCAACATCTGACCAGTAGTGTCTTGACATCACATTTGAGTTAAAAACGAATTTGACCTTTAATTATTGCACCCCAATTAGACCAATCAGTGTAATTTCTTAAACTATCACGTTTGAAGGATGGACTCAGCCTGATCCACAACAAAATAGAGTTGTGAACTAGTCGAACAGCTACAATGACTATGACTGCCATTATAAAATGAAGGTACTGTGAAACAGCCCGTTTATTGCATCAAGTAATACAGGCTACACTTACTATGAAAGACTTTGCACTGTCTGTTCTGTAGGCTCAATAAAGAAATAACATGCTCGTATATGTTTGCACGTATACCCTGTTTGTTTAATTTGGTTGATAAGGGCTGCTGGAGACCCATCATCTTGCAACCTATGTAGTCTGCGTAGCTGTTTCTCTCCTCCAAGATGTGTCCTGAACTCATATAGATTCCATGCTTTTAATCCTTCTTAAATAGAAAGTCATTCAATGATTTTAGTTAATATGAACATGCCCCTATGCCTATGATTATGTAATTGAATTGTATTCACAGTATTTGTTTACATTTACAGATTAATAGTGCTGAAGTTCTCATTCTCATTCCACATTAGAAATATGTTGCTGTTTCAACCACAATGATACATCAGAGCGTTATTACAATTCATTTAGTCGTAGCAAAAGCAATTATAGAGTAATAAGTGAGCAATTTTATATGCTGGTTTACCGTAGTGCCAAGAATTTCAACCCAGGTGTTTGCCTGCCCTTCTGCCTCCATGCTGACAAGGGCTAGGCTCAACTAAGATCAACAGGATCTAGACTGGTCTGATGACTATGTGCAATTATATAGATCATACTGATATTTTAATTATAGGCTTCTGGCACATTGTGCAGTATAGAGCGATGTGAGAGTGTACGACTCTGCTGTGTTAAAATATATGCTATACAACAACTACAGAGAGTAAGATCTTTTTAGATCTGTGATTCTGTTGTTCTGTCAAATCATGTTTGCTGATAGACTCCCACTGTCCGGTCTTTTTGATGTTTGGAATTATGGATTTCTCTGGTTTGACTGATATGAGGCACAAAGGATTTTAAAGTCACACTAAAAAAAGAAAAAGAAAAAGTACTTTTTGTTCACCATTTTAACTCCTTCTAACAATCATACCATACATCTATTTGACAATTTATCACAAATGAACATTTTCTTGTATTTTCATATCAAAATCTCATTGCTTTTACTCACTGAAAAATGGAACATATTTAGTGGTGTACAAGGAGGTGTAAATAAACATTCCAATCAGTAAAACCATATCAGATTTTTGAACAATCCTGCCCCTCTGCCCTTCCCATCAAATGTGTGGTGGTGATTGATGGCTGGATTTATGGATCAATGTTGAAATAGTCCATAGGTTTCTGCACAGGGTGAAATAAACAGGTGAAACAGGTGAAATACACTTTGGCTTAGGTAAAACATGATGAGTATATTTAGTCTGGAAGGTGATTAAGCTGGAGGAGATGTAGAGCTGGAGAGAGATATTTAAATCAGTAACATCAATTCCCCTTGACAGCACCCACACCTAGATTGTGTGTGTTGGTCCAGACACACATTGGATGAAATCAGCAGGATCAGTAATAGAATCAGGATCAGAATCACATTGTGCAAGAATGTTTTTCACATCGGGTGACAAATTTCACAGTACATGCTGACACACATGATACACAGACAATAAGACCTCACATTTCAAAGGGACAGTGTAAGTCATACTATGGACAGTAGACTATACATATACTGTATATATTTACTCCACATATATGCCTTTATCATTATATAACTGTGTTTGAGCAGCAGGTATGTAGTATGACTGTATTTTGCATTGCATCCATGCAACGCAGACTGAATGGAATGAGATGCATGAAATAACTCATGGGTGTTGGAGAGACTACATTCCTGTGGCTGAATGGTACAGTAAATACTGTACTTTGCATGCAGTCATGAGTCTGAGACATTATCAACATGAATATTGAAATTCCCAATAACCAAAATTATATAAGCCTCAACTGACCTTTAAGGTCTATCGCTGAAGACTAAAATGGGTTCCAATAGGTAGATAGGAGGGGTAAGACCAAGGGTGGGATTGCAGCACCTCTTCTATTTTCTGCAGCTTGTGAGATGTAACAATAAGTCTAGCAAGCGGGAGTGCGGCCATTCCCCTTGGGGAGTATGGTGGCCTTATTCTGAGTCATCAACAGGATCAACCAGGTATCAGTACAGTTGACAATGTTGGAACACCACCAGTATAACCAGCAACTCAGAGAAGGCAGGTTGCTGTGAGTCTCAGCGCTCCCACCTTTCAGCCACAGGAATGCAGTCTCTCCAACACCCATGAGTTATTTAATGTGTCTCATTCTAGTCAGTGTAATTTCCTCATGTAACACTGACAAAATTGATTTTATGGCCACACTGTATAACACGCTGCTTGAACACACACAGTACCAGAACACTGATGAATGCATTACAAAATAGAAAACAGGTGCGCTTCTTCCAAAAGGCTACTTTGTAGTTGGGTGCTGGACTTCAATGATTAGAATTCGAGTTGAAAAGAAAGCAGCACACCAATATTGCAATAGAAAAGAATATAACAAAAAAGGGGAGAGGTCACCTCATTTTCACCAATTTATTTTTTGGCCATGACTGCTAACGCGTTTCGGTATTACACCTTCATCAGAGCACTGATGAATGCATATATGCAGAGTAAATATATACTGTATGTATAGTTCTTTGTCCCAGGCAGTGTGCTGAACATCATCTTCTTGCATGTTTTTTGGGGCTTGGTGAAATTCTGAGGTGATGCTGCACTTATACCCCTTTCACACCGGACTACTGACCTAGGAAATTCTTGTGTCGACGGTCAGTGTGAAAGGGTGGTCTTGGGTAAGTTGACTCTACAAAAATGACCCTGTTCAAATTCAGGGTTGAGACCTGGGTCAGATTTGCTCCGCTTGGTGTAAAGGTTCAGTGCCACACCTGCTTGGCTTGTTTTCCGGCACACGAATATGGCGTAAAAGGTGCACTGTATGAAGGTGGTGTTTAACAGAGAAGCTAACGATACCAGCGTTAATGGTTCTGTGAAGCTTTCATTTGGTGATTGAGTAGATAAAATGAACCTCGCAAGTTCACAGAACTGTGTCTTGAGTATCATGTCGCCCGCCATGTTGAACTTGCTTGCATACATGAATCTGTCCCTGGTCTGTTGTGAGTGGTAGCGACATTGGACGTTTCTGTATTTGAGGCTTGGGGTGAATTGCCTACACATGATGGACTTGGATTAGCGTACTGTAATAGTCCAGTTGGAAACAGTTGTGCACCATAAAACATAAGGTGTAAACTTGATATATGGTAACCTGTTTGGGTGTATCTCCTTGTCCATCCTTCCATTACTTTATCTGAGTCACTATAGTCTTTAAATGAGTGGATACACAGCCACACACACTCCAACCCCTTCCCTAGAGGAGACATTTGTCTCTCTGTCCTACTTTGTCCCAGATACCACCGATCATGATCATCATCGTCAGACAGGCCATTTGAAAAAGTAGAAAATGCGCATGTCAGAGTGACCTAGAACCAACAGCTATTTATAGGAGGTTATAATAAGATCTCGATTCAAGATCTGGATCTGTCCAAATCTGTATGTGGTGCTGTATTCTTCTTTGTAGCCATAGCGTTTACTAGCATGATGCATATACCGTATACCTACATTGATGTTTTCATAGTTATAGCATATAGCTCACTATTAAAGGAAGATGTTGCATAAGTTTAGTGATATTTATAATTACATGACTGCAGTGAGAGTATGATGGGTGAGTAAGGAAGCCTGTTATTGAACAGAAACCTGTTGTTCAGGTTTGGTTTCAGTGGTACACCTTTCTCTCTCTCTCTCTCTCTCTCTCTCTTGTCTCCCATTTCTGTCTTATTTTATGATTTCAAGATTACCTTCAAATGGTTTGCCTTTAGGCTGCATAATAAGCCCCTCACCTCACCATCTGTCAGAAAAATAGGAACTCCATTTTCCACCAATGTAATTTTCATTGGCACTTCAAACATTGTCATTTGCTTTTTTGCAATCTAGCGGGTCCTGAGTGAAAGTGAAATTTGTCCAAACTTATGAGTTGAATTAGAGTTGTCTAAGCAACAAGGTAGTCTAGACATGAGGAACACTGTTTAGACCTCTTTGATCATTCTAAACTTGTCAGACGTGGAAATGATTTTGTTCTTTTGGAGGATCTTGTATCCAACGTAATGCCATGATTGACTGTATAATTTTAATAGAGATTGAGATAAATTTGAGACAGACAAGTGGAGTTTGTATAGAAAATTCATGAATGTGAAGTAAGTATCCAGTTCACTTATCTTTTGTAGGCTGGATCCAGCACAAACAACTTTTGAATGGACCCCTGCATTAATTCTGGACCAAATTAGATTATATAATGGCTTATTTCTGGGCCAAGGACCAACAGCTGAGTACATGGAACCTTTTGTCCATTGGGTGGCGGCCACTGTCCACACTACATGAGGCCAGAACAACTATTCTTCTGTTGTGCTCTCTCTGTTGCTCTCTCTTTCCAAAGCTGTCAAAGCGTTTCCTGCATGGACTGGGAGCTTTCTGTCACAGGCGATGGGTTTTAGACCACCGCTGGACTCCGATCATTGATCAGATCATCTTGTCACTCTGGTCACAAAGCTAGTCAAGGTCTTTGTCTAAGCTGCACCCGCCTCTAATCTCCATGTTGTATGTCAGAGTGAAGTCAATCACAGCGCTTTGGAGGGGAGGTCAATGTGTCCTTTCAAATCATTCAGTTGTATTGGTTGAATTCTACCACTTTCATTTTGAAGCAGGTGCTGCCCTCTTTACAACAAACATTTAAATCCCAAGTTTCATATGTAAATACTGTTCTGCAGTTCTTTATCCTCAGAAATCAAGGTCCAGCACTGTCTTGTTACCTCCACCAAGGAGGTAATATTTTCACCCGTGTCTGTGTTTGTTCGTCTGTCCGTCCGTCTGTTAGCAGGATATCTCAAAAAGTTGGGTACAGATTTGCACAAAACTTGGTACGAAGGTTGGTTATGGGCCAAGGAAGAACTGATTAACCTTTCATGTCGATTGGCCAAAAGTGGGCGTGGTGGTGGGTGTGGCATATTACCAAAAGATGCATAACTTCCTTGCGGGGTGTTGTCAGACATGGTGGATTTCTGTGCTCTACTGAGCACATTTTCTAGTTGTATAATATTATCCCTTACAAACAGTAGTGAATTAAAAAGTTAAATCAATCCAAATTACACATATGATGCTTGCTATATGAATATAATGCAGAGATTCTAGTAACGCTTAAACAACATATGACACCAGTGAACACATACTGTCCATGTGATACAAAAAAGCTACAAGCCTCCTCTGTCCTAAACAAGGTGACAAAAGAGTGCTTACCTTTTCTGTTGGCATGAGGAGCTTTATTACATAGCTTTATTACATTTATTAATATTGAGAGCAGGGGACTAAAGCCTGAGTGCCAGTGTTGATAATAGATCTCCAGGGCAGCTAATGTTGGAGCTAATGTTGCCAAATGTTTCGTCTAATAGCCCTGCATCAGTTATCCTTCATCTCATACATTTCCAGTCTTTCTGCAGACCAGACACGGTTTCATCATTAGGAAATTAGCAAATGGTTTAATCTCCTCTCCAAGCTGCCCATTTATATTACATCATCCCCATTTCCAGTGGGGTGATGCTAGAGAGTATTAGCACAGGCCTGGATTAGAAAGAGGCGGGGCCTCCAAGGATAAATATAAAGCTGTTTGGTTCATGATAGAGGCTGTACTGCAGGTGTCATTTTCTCCTTTCTTCCATTCTTTGAATGTATTTGAACTCAATTTTAATAGTACAAGGGAAACCTTTTCTACTTAGGTACTAGAGTGCCGAGGGCCAACAGTGATACCAACAGTATGAGGCCTACTGTGTCACCAGTTTCAGACCCGGTGGCCTCTCGTGTGGGCTTTAATTTCGACAGCTGAATTGAGAAAATGACTAATTTGTTTGCAGTTAGATATAGTAAGGGAGACATAGTTGACATTCTTGGGTGTGTAACTGATACAAGCTCTGCCAGTTACATGTGACATCAGCACTTGACAGGCACACCCTCAGCTTGTCAGCCATAAGCAGGAGCTATTTTAATTCATCATTGTTTTTTGTCACATAAATCCCTTTGTCAGTGTCCCTCATACAGACATGGTGTGTTTACATTTCATGCATTCCTGCTCTTCTAGTAGGGATTATGAAAATCAGTCCCTCAGATTAACTGGGCCTGTTTCCTTACCCTATGCCTGTCCTCATTGCCACCCTCTTTAAGGCATCTATTCAGTGAGTTGCTCTACTAAGCTGCCATTGGCACCTATTCTGGCCCTGTTTGTGTGTGTGTGGTGGTTGAAAATTTCTCACAGTGTGAAGGAAACCTTGCAATAAACCTTGTGTTGCACCTTTCTGTTTTACATTGGTGCTGCATGGCCAGAGAGACACTATCTAATTGTGACATTACAGCCTGAGAGTATTGTATGAATGAACTCACTGGAGGTGTGTCTATGTGAGTATGTATGTCAGGGGTGACCTTTGTGTTGGTGTGGCATGTTACTTTGTGTGTTGGTACCATGGAGCCATTAGGAGTAATAAGGAGAAGTTTGTGAACATGTACATCCTGCTCCTGTATGTCTGAGACAATTTTCTGCTGTTAAATCGATGTGCCCGACATCGTCCCCTCTGACTGTGTGCTATTGCTGTTTGTTTAAGGAAGTGTGAAGAAGGGGAAGGCTAATCCCTTTTCCCCTTCCCCACTGATAATAGAGCAGAGTTGTTAAGTGTCTTTTTACCTGCTGTTAAATGAGAGCATTTTCACTCTCTGCTCACCCCTAATCACAGTACATATGAACCATAGGTGAGATCACACCTAACTTTGCTGCTCCTAAAGCCTGTTCATACGGCCTACTTTCCATAAGAAGTTCTGTGATTTTCAGGCCTATTTTCTGTTACTGTGTAAAATCTGGGTCATTTTCACATCCTGGAATTTCATAAAGCGGTCAGAGGACTGCAGAGTGTGAAGTCCCATGATTCATTTCTGCTGACTGTCCCCAAAGCATGGATACTGGTCAAGTATCTCCATGATCTTTGCCTGCTTTTATTGGAATAGACAGCATAGAGGTTTTGATCTTAAAGTGTCGGCTTCTTTGATGTTTGTTTTAGGATTGTACAGATGTGTCAGATCTATCTATCTATCTATCTATCTATCTATCTATCTATCTATCTATCTATCTATCTGTCTATACACACACACACACACACACACACACACACACACACACACACACACATATATACTGTATATACAGTATATATCACATATATGGCCCTTTTTATCTTAACTCATCTTAGTTTATCTATTTTTTTTTAATCTATTTTACTGTTGTTCTGTTAAATACAAGAAATAAATAAAAGAAAGTGTTGCAGACAGGTTTTAACTGGGTCAGAGTCAGCAGTGTTTAGGGTGTATAGAGTCCTTAATCTTTGGTTTGCACTAAACATGTGTAGACAAACAACCCACATGCTGTGTCCCACTCACCCACTCTGGGGATTAGCAGGCTGTGCTAGATAGGGCAGATAGACTGTGTGCTTAGGTGGTCCCTGTAGACTGGTAACATGGAAGAAATACCTGATACTGTATATGTTCTAGTGTATGACAGATGTTTGACATTTTTATGGTGCGAAGGCTTTATATTTGCATATTAAACATTACCAAACATTACCATTAAAATAGAAAACAAACATTGTGCACCCAGATAAAACAATGAAATGGCTGTTGTATTACATGGTTGGTTTTGCTTCCTTGAATCTCACTGCTCCTGACTTTGGATAACATTCGCTATTGCCTGCTATCACTTTGTACGTGAGAACTGGTCATTTGATAAATGAAGCTGCTAATGAGTTTATGAAGAGTGTATGTGCCAAGATTGGATTAGCCCAGCCTGGCCCAGCAGAGCTTGCTGCTACATTTCCATGTTTTCCTCCTGCGACTACACCCCTTGGCACCCACACCCAAGGAGCTGAATGCCTACCTCCAGGCAAAGCACCCTGACATGTGTTTTGCCCAACTGGCTTTACAACAGTATATTTTGTCAAATTTATCAAATCTTTTACTTTCTTGATTTCTGGAAACATGATTTTGATTGGGCAAGCGATGTGATTGTAAAAGGTGATTGAACCTATGTTACTCATCTTGCTGGTCAATGCGAATTACATTTACATTTCAGTGCAAATACACATGAAAAGGGACCTGCAACCGCTGCTTGTGGTTATATTTTTGTTAGGGTTTATCACTGAACAAGACTAATTCTTAAATTTAGGCCAGCAGTATACCTAGACAATAATTTCTTTGAAGTACACAAACTAATACATTGCATACATTTACAGGTTTATAGCTCCCTCTTGTGGTCTACTAAGACTGGTGAAACTCATGAGAAGGGGTACTTTTCCCTCCTATGCCTTTCATTCATGTGTGTGTTTTTGCATTCTTGAATGTGTGCATGCATTATATAAAGGGAAAGGTTGCACTATCACAGGCCTTCTCACTGAATGAGGTGAGAAGGTGTTTGCTCCATTTGTATGTGTCCTTTTCACATTCAAGCTAATGCCTTTTATGCATTTCATGGAAGACTTTTCTTACACAAGCGGCCATAGTGGAATGGAAGGAGGGGAGTGGAAGATTAAAAGATCATCCATTCAGTTTTTTCTTGTCATGAGTGGACAATTGTAGCACTTACTTCTGAACCATAGATCTTGGGAGCGTTTCCCATTCTCTTGATTGCATTATTGGATTTTCTGTCTGCCTCAAATGGAAAGGGATCATCCACTGTTTGCTCCACTGGGGACCGAGTTGCCAGGAGGGTATAAGAAAGCGTGGGTATAAGAATGGTGGAATCAGCATCTGATTCCACCATCAGATGTGTGGGGCACCCAGCAGGGGATGAGAGTGGCAGGGAGAGGGGGCAGAGGTAATTGGTGTGGTTCTGCAAATTCTATTTATAACCCCTCTGTATCCCAGCAGCTGTCCCCCTTCTATCTCCCCGCCCTGCATCCGGCATGCTGTGCCTGCCCGGCTCCTATCACATTACCCCGCCGCTCCTCAGTCCAGAGCTTTACTGTGCTGACTGTGACGTCCAGCCCTCGTGGTTGCCCTCCCACTCAGCTGGGACTACGGACTGAGTGCTTTCCCCAGACCCATGTCTGACCCTACCCTGCCCCTGATTGCACTACTCCAGTGAGAGAGGGAAGACTGGAAGGCTAACTAGGCCTAGAGAAAAGGTAACAGGCTCAGGCCTCGTGTGGAGTGTGTGTGTGTCTAGCAGTGTGATCTGCTCAGGGTGTACATGCTCTGCTGTAGCAGTTCCATTAGGGCTCTGATTGCGTCTCAGAATGGCCTCCTTTGCTGCTGAAACTATTTATAGGAGTGGACTCTGATGAAAGCTGGGCCAGAGACGGTGAAACATGTTGCTGCGCAACTCATTTTAGTTGTCTTGTAAATAAGCAGAAGGCCCACTTTTTAATCAGTTAAAACATGAAAATTCAAGCAGTGGTATGAGGTATTCTTCAAAGGTGAGCAAGTAGCATAGTGCTTGATTATAAACTACTGTGATGTCTAAGTGCGACACTCCCAATGATGTTTGTTTACTCCCATTGTCAATTGGTCCTTCTGGCTGTGTGTTCATTACTGTTTGCAACACAAGACATTTTGTGCTGTTCTTTCTGTTGTCTGCAGTTGAACTGCATGTTTTCTGATTGGCTTTGTGTCATTACTACAAATGGAACAAGTGAAAGTAGTGATCTTGTCATCGTTCATTCAGTTGGAATGAGAGCCAGGAAAACCTTAGGCCCTTAGCTATGGGATCATATTTTGATAATTTTGAACTGAGTAAAAACAGAAATATTTTTCAGTTTGCGTCTGAGTTGTAGTAATAGATATTGGGCTCACGATTAAGAACACTGAAATAAGCAGGATTTTTTTGTTAATATATGTTCACCAGATGGTTCTAAGATGAATATTGACTTTGGAGTGTGTAAGCCATGTCTTGTTTGGTCTCCATGTTTTCCATGTCTCCTCTGGTGTGAAGCAAGTGAGCTATCCATTTCATCCTGTTCTTCATGTATTCTGTCCTCAGTGCTACATGGTCCCACTGCCCTGTTGGTATTTGACCTGTCGTGTGCAGAAAGCAAGTCCACAGTCCTTCATCGTTCACCCCTTAGTTCCCACCCTACATCACTCCGCCTTACATCCTCCTTTCCTCCATTGTCTCCGTCTCACTCTCTCTCCATCCCTTGTCCTTGTTCTCCTCGCCACCCAGCTCGTCCCATGACTTGTGGGCAATCACCATGGCTTACAAATCACGCTTTTCATTCTGGGAGCACAAGGGAAGTCTCGCTTTACTTTTCTGTGTTTTTGGCCTCACAGTTCATATCTGTGTGTGTTCTTGATTTTGTTGCTGCGAAATGTTGTCTTTTGTATAAATCAAAAAGCTTTGGCCTGAATCCACGGTTTGATCATTCTTTTTTTTGCTTCCCCTCATGTAGGTTAAAGTTGACAAAGAACCAAATGTAAGTGCCATTTAACCTGCATGCTTTTGGACAGTAATTCACATGATGCCACCAGTTCTGTATACTGTAGTACTAGGCAGACTGCTGCAAGCTAAAGCAATTTTACTTATCAGTGGTATAAAGAAGTTAGATAGCTTTCCAGTGAATTTGGGAATAGGTGATGAAGGCTATAATTGTTAATAAATAATCTAAATAACTAAAGGCTGTTGGTGACCTTCATTATTGTTGGGGCCACAACTGCATATAGAATACAGTGATTACAGCATGGCTTTATCAGTGAAACATTTCTAACATTTAATATATTTTCTATAACTTGGGCCTCTGTCTAAAACACAGCATCCTTTGATCTTTGCTAGGCAATTTCATGATAATGAAGGGCCTATGCCTGTGTAGCTGCATTCATATCAAAACAAGAAAGGAATACCTCAGGAGTCATGTGATTGAAGATATCTAAAAATATATACCTTTCATGTTTTCAGTTTTGATTCTCTCTCTCTTTTTGCCTGTCAACTGTATTAATACATAATAATATATAACAATACATCACAATACATAAACAACAGATTCAAATGATTTAGGTGATATTGGATAGAAAAGGTGAATTATTGAACCAAAGCAAAAGTAAATAAATGAATGGCTACTTACATTGTCTCCTTGCTTTCGGTGCATAGTAGCTCTTAATGGGTGAG
Source organism: Centroberyx affinis (assembly GCF_046629955.1). Classification (NCBI taxonomy): domain Eukaryota; kingdom Metazoa; phylum Chordata; class Actinopteri; order Beryciformes; family Berycidae; genus Centroberyx; species Centroberyx affinis. Next base: position 74,377 of record NW_027281479.1, on the reverse strand, counting down.
GGCTGTGAGGTACACAAGTGGCAGTGGCTGCTTTAAATCCTTTTCAGAATAATCCATACTGAGTTTCAGAGCCCAGAACCTACTGTTGAGTTCTTTGACAGCGCACTTACGTCAGCCAGGGAAATAATCCTCACTATTGTCTGCCCCGCTCTGTTTGTATCCAGTCTGATGTCGATAGTAGTCAGCCTCAGCCCGTCACTAGACCTGCTCTAGACACAGGAAGCGGCCCACAGCCAACTACATCATCAGCTGAAGAACTGAGTAGTAACGGTGCCATGGGCGGTCCAGACACCCCAGGGGGGGGGCAGAGTCCTGGCAGTAAGAAGGTGGTGAAGATTGTGAGAAGGGTTGTTAGGCGAGTGGTTCCTGGTGGGATGGAGGAGCAGAACCAACCCACTATCTCCGAGTCTGCCAGAGCTGCCTCTACTGCAAACCCTGTGCCCAAAAACACCAAGGCTGGTGGCCAGGTGGAGAAGGATGACATATCCATGGGCCTGACCAGCCTCATGGGCAGAGGCCGAACCAAGGAGCACCGGCCTCGCACCCGCACCCAAGACCGCAAGGAGGACTTGTATCAGAAAGAAGAGGGGAAGCAGCAGGAGGAGGAGAAAGGAAAGGCAGAGGAGGAAGAAGAGAAACCTGCAGAGGAAAAAACAGAGGAGGCTGCATCCACATCTGTGTCCACCACTGCACCGCCAAACCCTCTGCCACCAAAGTCCAACCCCCTCGCCCCTCCGGCTGGGTTCATACCTGCTCCCAAATCCGACCCTTTGGCCCCTCCTGCTGGCTTCATCCCAGGCCCCAAACAAAATCCACTGACCCCTCCAGCTGGTTTCATCCCTGCATCAAAATCCAACCCCATGCCCCCAAAACAGAATCCCCTGGTGAGACCTGCAGGTTTCATCCCTGTCCCAAAGACAGATCCTCTGGCCCCCCCTGCAGGGTTCATCCCAAAACCTCGTTCAATTGCTGTAAAGAAATCGGAGGTACAGAGTGACAGATGTGCCTGTTTGCTACTAAACCATGTAGTGGAGCATGCTGTGTGATATTAACATAGACATTACTGTTCATATATATGCACCCTCCTCAATTATGTTTGCCCTGAAAGACACTTTCTACTTGAGTGCTTATGGTTATGGATCACCATGACTTTTTTCTTCTTATGACTTGTATAATTAGGCTACTTCTCAGCTTTGTTATTAACAGGGTGCAGCATCACGGTGGGTGAATTTGCCTCTTCTTAATTTTGTTGTTTCTGATTTCTGCCAAAAATAGCCTTGATCTGCCTTGATATAATGACACCACCCTGAATAACCGAAGGGTAGCAGGGTGCGTCTACCTGCTCATGACTAGGCTTCATCAGTGGGTATAAGGGTGTGCTTATGGCCGGTCCTCTGGGAGTCTGGTCAGTTGGAGTTGGTCTAAGAGCACTGAGCCGTGACTCATTACTGTCATCCTCTGCAGGCGTAGCACTAAGTTTTAGTATGTCGCCTACAGCTGTGGAGCGCTGAGGCAGAGGCATTGAGGCTCTTTTGGGATTCACGTTTAAGAAATAGGAATCAGAATTCATATGTTATTCTTATAGACTAATAAGTATATCTTGTCAATTTTACAACCCTCTCCCAAAGCCAGAAACCAGAGAACCAAGATTCTGGTTTGTGATGTATGACCATGTACAGCTTGGAGGTGGTACTTAGGCAACTAAGTTCAGCTTCAGCTAAGTTTTTAATTATTGTCTGAACTTCTACATCCAAAGGAATGTTATTTTATAGCAGTACTATTGAGTTCAAACTATTACGCACTGTCACCTTTCCTAATTTCACCTCTGCCAAGATTATGTTTTTGCCCCTGTTATGAAGTTTGTTTGTCTCTCTGTCTGTCAGCAGGATACCTCAAAAACATAACAGATGTCTATAAAATTTTGTGGACAGATAGTCCTTTGGTCAAGGAACAAGTGATGGGATTTTGGTTGTGATCCGGATGTGGGATTTCCACCATTATCCATTTTGTTTTTAGCCATATATAACTAACAGAAAGACTTGATTCCTAATCCTAAGGGTATGTTAGCAGGGTCAAGAAATCAATTTAACATACAATTTAAGTGATAGAAATTTTGTTTCTGCAACCGATAAACATCATAAGACTTTTGATGTATTATTTTTCAGGTACTATTCCTGCATTTCAATACATCTGAATGAGGGTTCAGCTGCGACTAACCTAATTACTTAATTACTGTTAGGCAATTTGGAGTACATTGGTGGTTAACTAAGCATAAATATAACTTGACAAAAGTCTTGAACCATTATGCTTCTGCTATAGAGCATAAATATACAAATATTTGAATAGTTGTTTCTCCTTACTCATTTCTGATTGAATTAACTGGAGAATTAGTTGGGCCAAACATTCCTTGAGGTTATTTGTGGTTGTCACATTGGATGTGTCAAATTAAATCTAAAGTTAAAAGGAAAATATGGAGCTAAAACTTCAAACAATATGTCATCATCACTGTTACATCCCATGTTAATACCTTCCCTGTGTGCATGTGTCTGTCTGTCTGTCTGTTTGTATATGTGTTTGTGTGTGAATATTTGTATGTATTGTACAAAGGTACAGGAGGCATCTTGTCCTTCTGTGGCCCCCAATGGTAAGCCCTGCCCTGTTGCACTGACCCAGGCTCACTCTACACAGATTGAACAGGTGTGTGTTCCATCTTGCAGATAATAGTGTGTGTTCCTCACATGCAAACTCATGCCTGGCACGTTTTTCATGGAATTTTTCTCTTATGTAATCCATCGCAGTTAAGGGGAATAGAGGATCAAAAGGGTGTCCATTTAGGGCATCCATCTATTTTCAGTTTGTCTAGACTGGACAATCATAGCAGTTACTTCTGAACCATACATCTCACTTTAGGACCATTTCATGCTATCTTAAATCTTTCTGGCGACGAATACTGTAGGTTCCAGAGCTGATTCCCACTGAGGAGGATCACAAGCGTGTGAGGAGGATCTTTACCGTCAGTGGCAATGATGTAACTTCTCTCTCCTTCAGCTTGTTTGGTTTGTAGCTGCCATTGCTTTACCCAGGCTTATCAGTTGTGTCAACCGCTTGCTCCCCAGCAAGAAGGAAATGTGTGCAGAAATGACCAAGGTCCACATGGGGCTGTCCCAAGCTGTCCCACTGCTAGGGCTCCAATTACAGGGGTGCCCTGCGTTGGTGGACACTTGGTGTGAAATTTGAACCAACCCTGCCCATGTTGTGCTGTTCAGCTTTGAGCCTATGAGTCCAAGTCATAGGATTACTGCCTTTGAGTCAACATAAAGCCATTTGTCAATGCTCCACAGTTAGTAAGGGTGAAAATGAAATGTAAAAAGTCACCTTAGGCTCTCTTGGGCAATATGAGTTGGACTTGTGTAAGCATATCATACAGTATGTGCTTGCGTGTTCATGTGCAGATTATGATATACTGGCTAGAAACGTTATTCTGTGTGGATGATTTTAGGAGACTGATTTTAATCTCCAACCATTCATAAACACTGTCTTGAGTTGTATGCTAAGTGATTGATTTATAATTTTTCAGAAAAGACTGGCATGAACTCTTGTGACTGGTTGATTTGAACACCCTTTTGACAATTTAACAGCTTTAGCTCACTGTCTGCCTCTCGTTGCCTGGCACTTACTCTTTCAATAGCATACATTTCTTTGTTATCAGGTCCAGAGGAGCAGCTACATTGATTTATTTTGCCCTTTGGCATTGTTTGAGTATTTGGCAGTGTCTGATTGTTTATTCTCTCAAAGTCTAGAGCACTGAAAGACACTTCTCCTCATTCCCTCTCCTTGCCTTCAACTCCTGTTGTCTCATGTCCTGTCCTGTGTCTCTCCTTTTGCTTTTCTGTGGGTCATTGGATCTTGACCTGCTGCTGTCCTCTTTGCTGCTTGCATGGCTAGCCTGCCAGGGGGCCCAAGTCCTCTCAGGTACAGCCTGCCTTCTGCCATGCCTGTCCCTGGACTGGCCTCACCTCCTCAGCCCTCTTTCAGGGTGTGACTTAGAGTGCTAGATTGTAAGCTTGTTCTCCTCTACTGACTCTTCTCTGCCCTACTTTGGTTGTGCTTGCTTGCTGTCTTTGTCCCCTGCATTTCTCTCTGGGGTCATGCAGAGAGCCTGGAAACACCCCCTCTAACATGACATAACCCAGTGGTTCCCAAAGTGGGATCCAAGGGTCCTTGACTGGTTTCCCTGAGGTCCTCAGCAAAATGAAGAATAGTTTAATTTTACTAGTAGTGCATTCACTAGACAATGAACACAATGAGAGAATGTGTAATGATGACTGTTTTGATCATACATTTCACTTTCCAGTGTTGTTTACCCCAGCATAGATAGTTATGCAATTCAATACTGAATCATAAGTAACAACAAAATTTTTTTCTCAGATATGGTTTCCTAGTAAAAATCAAATGGGTCCATTTAGGGGTCCTTGACATGAAAAAGTTTGGGAACCCCTGACTTCTGCAGGTCTCACTTCCACTGGATTGGTAAAGCCATGTTAATTAACATGCACTCTCAATCCATGGCCAGTTCACTGCAGAGCCTTTTGAAGTACAGATGTAGCTATGAATATTACATTGTACTGCAGTTGGCTGCATGTTGCCCTGCATTTAAACCTTACTGTGTAGCAGCCATTTTATTAACTGTGACTGTTCATAAAGCAATACTTTTATACTTTTATGCATGTTCCTATATACGTACATACTGTACTTCCTTGCATCTAGTGGCCTAATCCCTGCTGATTAACACCCAAATACTGTGATTCTGCTATGCAGAAATACTTGAATGACTGAAATCAGTCACTTACCATTGTCACACTTTTCTTCTTGTTGCACTGTATTGTCTTGTCTTGTTTTTACTCTGAATGCACCATGACCTACCATTGCATTGTTGCACTGTGTTGCCTTGTGCATTGTTTGGTTTGTATTTGTTTGTTTGGTTTTTTGTTTGGATATTTTATATGTTTTATATGTTTGGATGCACTGTGACCTTAAGAAAACGTTTTTCGTTCCACTGTGCACTTGTGAATGACAATAAAGTTGAATTGAATTGAATGTGTTTTAGTGTAGAAGCAAGTCACTAAAGTCACAGAGTTCTCAGTTGACTCCTGCTCCTTCCCTTCTCCAGTCTAGGCTTGTTGAGGACCCAGTGGCCATCCTACAGGCAGCACATGCTGCAGCCACTCAATCTAAGGTCTGGCCATGGCTATTCCTGACTGTAGTTCTGGTTGCATCCCCCTGTGTTTCAGAGTGATGTGTGTTTGTGAGACAGTATCAATAGTTTTCTTTCTGTCTGTGATGAACTAGTAAAAGTGGGGGGCCAGGATGGCCTAGTAGTTAGTGAGGTCATCCCCTCACCGGGTTCGATCCCCCCTGTAGCCGTACCTGTCAAAATATCCTTGAGCAATATACTTAACCCCCACCTGCTCCAGGGACAGTGCGCTAACTTTGTTATTCAGTGAGCTTGATTGCATTCCTCCATATTGTGCCCTTTTGAGTTGGTTTGCTTGGAATGTCTATTCTGACAAATAATTTGTTTTTTAATATATTTATACCAGGTATCTTTCCTGTAACATTCAGTTAATCTGAACTGCATGTGTCTCTATGCATGACACTCCACACATCTCATTTGATTTGACTGTTTCTGTTTCCTATGTGTGTAAAGATTTATGTGTATTTCTTTGAAATCCCTGCTAAACTCTGTATTTCTAGAATCCATGTGATACGCTAGCATAGTGTGTGACAGTGTGGCATGACTACCTCTATTGTTAGTAACAGTGGGCTGTGATGAAACACCCCTCTCTCTCCTTCCTTCTGTGTGGCCTTGTTATTGAACAAATGAAATGCACTGATACCAAGGACCCAGAGCGTGCTCAGTGAGCTCTGAAGGGCTCTGAAAGGGAAAGATGGGAACTCAAGTTGTTCTGGGGTGGGCTGGTGGGTAAAGAACCTGATTTGACATTAATGCTGTAAGTACAACATGGAAACGGACCAGCTCACACATGTTCATGCAGGATTTCATGCCAGAAGAAGCCCTCCACCTAATGAATCCAGCTCCCACATTATGTCTTGCCTGAATGTGTAGTAATTGGTGCCAGTGCTTAAACTGAAGCATGTTTTTTTTGGTGAAACTCCAGTGTATGCATGTGCGTATTTTAAAACAGAATATGAACTCATTCAACAATAATCTATATTTTATCAATCGTTTGTTTTCAGTGCATTGATATTCTAAATGCAGGAGGTTACTTCACTCCTTTATTATCTAGTGTTCAATACGTCAAGACTTTTTGTTGTAAGAGTTTTTCTCACCTTGTTTATTAACCGGAACTAACAGGGGAAGACTGAGGAGCAGATAGCTGCAGAGCGGGCCTGGTACAACACCGAAAAAGTGTGGCTCGTCCACAAGGATGGATTTTCCTTGGGTTAGTAAAGACTTCTATTAATGTCCGCTTCATGTTTTCAATTATTTCAGTTATTTCAAGGTTCAACTTACTTTGTGTGTCTGTGTCTGGGCGACATTTGATTGTTGGACAAATGGGTTTTGAATTTTTTTTAAAGAATAGAAAACATTTTTTGATTTAATTAACACTGACCTTTTGTTTCATTTTTATGGAACTTACTCATTATTAAGGATGATTCGCCTGCTACAGATGCTACAAATGTGTGAGATAAGATGCAGTTTTTGCAGTCAGGTTGAGATAATATGTCATAATAAACAAACTCTCTTCTTTCTGGTGATGCAGCCACTCTCCTGAAGACGGATGCAGGCAGTCTGTCGGAGGGGAAGGTGAAAATCCGACTGGAGAGTGACGGATCTCTGTTGGATGTGGATGAGGATGATGTGGAGAAGGTATTTAATCATGAGCTATGAACTTCATTCATTACTGATGATGACACTGGGTGACGATATGACATATTTTGACTCTGAACTTTAGGCAAACCCTCCGATGTTTGACCGAGTGGAGGACCTGGCCTCTCTGCAGTATTTGAATGAGTCGAGTGTGATGCACTCCCTGCGCCAGCGGTACGGCGGTAACCTGGTCCACACCCACGCTGGGCCCAACATGGTGGTCATTAACCCCATTAGCGCCCCCTCTATGTATTCTGAGAAGGTAGGCTGCAGCCTACACACATACTAGCACACCTCTTATGGAATAGCACAACACAAGAAAGGATCATTAGAATGAAATAAACTTGCAAAGATGGAATATAATTTAGACAACCACCTCCCCCTCTCCTTCTCTCTGCTTCTGTCTTCCCATCAGGTGATGCACATGTTTAAGGGCTGTAGGAGGGAGGACACTGCACCTCACATTTACAGCATGGCCCAGTCCGCCTACAGGAACCTCTTGACCACTCGCCAGGACCAGTCCATTGTCTTGCTGGGCAAGAGTGGCAGTGGCAAGACTACCAACTGTCAACATCTGGTCCAATACCTGGTCACCATTGCCGGCAGCACCAGCAAAACCTTCTCCAGTAGGTTGAAACTGATCCAAACTATAATTTTTTTTTCATCAGAATTCAATGTATATTGTGTTAGGAAGTTGCTTGATGTTTGTTTAGTATGTTTAGTATTCAGTATACAGGACATGACAGATGTCAGTTTTCTATGTATTTTTCCCCCCAAATTACTTTGTTTCTCTTTTGTTTCCTGTAGCAGAGAAATGGCAGGCGGTCTACACAATTTTGGAGGCATTTGGGAATGCCTCCACCTCTATGAATGGGAACGCTAGCCGCTTCTCCCATGTTGTCTCCCTGGACTTTGACCAGGCTGGCCAGGTGACCTCAGCCTCTATCCAGGTACATATAAACTCAAAGCCATTGGTGTGGTCCATCCACTGAACCTCCTACACATACACACATCTATGAGTTCCGATGAGATATCAAAATCTTATTTAGATTTGCACAAACTCCCTCATGCTTCATAATTATGCTTTGTCTATAAGAAATTTAAATATTAAAGATGTTGTGGTAATATCTTGTCCTGCTCTGTCCTTTCAGACCATGCTTCTGGAGAAGACGAGGGTGACAAGAAGACCGGAGGGAGAGTCCACCTTTAATGTGTTTTACTATCTGATGGCCGGAGTAGACAGCTCCCTTAGGTTAGGGTGAATTCTATACTATCATACCAAAAGCACATTACAGTCCATAGTATAGTCTGTATTTACTGACACCACATAGGAGATTGGAGGCAGAATTGCACTGGTGATTTTCACTGGATTTTGTATTTCTTATTTTAACACATCGGGTGAAGTATTGCTGCTTTTGGGGAATGCTTTGTTGTGTGCCAGACTCAATACCGAAATTCGTCCCTCAAGTCACAATGGCTGAGGTACTGGCAGGCACAAGAGACGTTGAATCCTCTGCCTTGTTGCCATTGTGACTGATAACTGGTTTCTTCATCAGAACTGAACTGCACCTCAACCACTTTGCTGAAAACAATGCATTTGGAATCGTGCCACAGCCCAAGGTAAATACTGCTTGTTGTTTGGGAGACTGGCCCGTTGGTCAGCGTACCTGTTAAGTGATACGAATAGGCACCAAAATCATCCATGTGTCCCCAGTAGGTCATTAGCTATGGTGTTCCATGCTAACACTTTAGCATACAATATGTTGAGTGATAGTTGATGGATGAATAGCATTATCTTAAACATGAGAAGATGAGAACTTGTAGCAGCTATATGGATATACGGCTACGTCTGGCAGTTTTGTGTAGGAGATTTTATAAAAATAACATTTTTGCGTGTTTACATAGGAAGTGATTGTGGTGGGTGATTGGATACTGTGTACAGCTAAAAATCACTGTGCAGCAGATGAATAGTTCCAAAAATAAACTAGTTACTTGAATTAATGATATTTCATTGTAAATCCACAGGCCATGTAATAAACCTACTAACAACGTTTTATAACTAAAAGGCCAGTCTTCTTAATACTAGTCACCACCTACTATCACTCAACAGAGTATATGCTAAAGAGTAACACGCAACATGGAGCACAGGAGTGAACAATGTTGGTGTGTTCTCATCACTTAAAGGGGCATTAAGTAATCTATGACTTATCATCGACAAGTCTCTGGCTCAGTTTACGGTGGCCTGGAGCTGACACAATAATTAAATCACATTTTCACAATACAGACCAGTACGGGTTGGAAAATAGGTTTTGAAAGCTCATCAGCTGCAAAAATAATCATTGAGTCAGACCCTGTTATTGATCAACAACCAGATGTAGTCATTTTGTGCTATGGGACAGTAAAAATCCCATATATTGCACCTTTAACTGGTAAGGTGACCAATGGGTCAATCTCCCAAAAACTTGGTGCATTCCTTTAAGACCTCTTGTGAGGAGAAAAGTTCCCTTATCCAGATTCCTTTATCGAGTTCCAGAAACAAACCAAATACATTTGAATGTGTGTGTGTTATCTCCCAGTCTGATGACAAGCAGCGGGCCTCCCAGCAGTTCTCCAAGCTACAAGCGGCCATGAAGGTCCTGGGCATCAGCACCGAGGAGCAGAGGGCCTTCTGGCTCGTCCTCGGGGCCATCTACCATCTCGGGGCTGCAGGAGCTACCAAGGGTAAGACTGCTGAACACACCAAAGGGGTTTGCCATTCTATAGCTGCATTACTTATTCATACATATTGATTTATATATGTGGATTTTTGTAGATGTATTGCATATAATACTGATAAAAAGGCATATCCAAATATTGACATTCGACACTTTACACACATTAGTATACATATTTTGACACAATTACCTATCAAAATCTAGAATATTATAGCTGGACAACATAGATATTATGGCCATTGAGAAGTGCTACTATCAGTCATCAATATCTCTATGTCAAATATATATATCTTAATGCCATTCTTGCCATTCAATTGATATGGTAAAGACTAGTGTCCATCAGTTAGGAGGAACAGATACAGTGGAGAAAAGCAAGTTTCTCTACTGTTCTGTATTATTTACTAGTTTCTCTAGTGTCCTGCTGCTGTCTGTATTGCACCTGTTAAATTGAATTTACACTGAATTGTGTATGTGTAAGTTTAAGCAAAGGGCCATCCTTGATTTGTAAATTTTCAAAGCAATATAACATTCACCTTAATTAGAAACCCTCTAAACACTACCCTCATTGACAATGCATGGTAGAACTTACTAAAAATGACATTTTTTAGAGCCATAATGACTTTCAGAATGCCTTATAAAAACTCACCGATGTCAAGTCTGCACTAACTTACTGTAGGTAACAACTTCAGTGTGATGCAAGACAGCTGTAATCCAGATATCTGAATTATGCATACTTTACTTTTCAAAGATGTTTACTGCAAAAGTTGTTAGCCTACTCCACAGCAGATGGGTAGATGTTTTATAGCTTCATGAGTTAATCAGAAAAGAAAAAATGTAAAAAAGGTGACCGTATCATTATCTAGGATAATTTGGGGTTCATCAGGCTACATTTTCTGTTTTGGAAGTGATAACACTGCCATATATAAGTAAAAATTCATACAGACATAACAAGATTTCCCTAGTGAGACACTGCAGATTAGTCTCAATCTCTGGTTTTATAGTTTGGTTTTATGGGAGTTGGTCATGCTCACATAAGTGTTTCATTGGGTCGGATCTAATACTCTGTCATACAGCTTCATACAAGTAATTTTGGTCAGGAAAGGTCTTCCCATTGTCTGTTGTCCTATTCATGACGACGTTATTAGTTAAATTGAAGCAGGTTTGTACCACATTAGTTGCAGCTGCAGGCCAAACATCCCTGAGGCTGATTGATAGGAAAAGTAGTTGTAACTCAAGGACAGCAAAATACCAGCCTGATTTTAGCCTTAAGCCACAAAAAAACATCTTACCTTGTCATAAGAAGGCGTCAGGGGACTCATGGAGGCAGCAACCCAATTAAATCGGAGGATTTGTTTCGATGTGTTTGCAGCTATTTGTATGATGAAACCAAAAGCAAGATGTTTTGATTGTTTTCTTGCTCTGAAGTAATAGAAACGACTGTCTTTGCCCCTCATTTGAGGACTTTCATTCCAAAATAAGATATCCACCATTTGAAAATGATGATGTTGATTGTTGACATGAAAGTGATGTGGTGTTACTATTATCTTAAGACCCTTGCTTACAAATAGTTATTTTTACGGATGGAATCATATGGGATTTTGAAACTTTGACTCAAATTTCATGTGGCAAAACCTTTCCAAAATACACAGTTTTGGAATGAAAGTCATTATTTATATCTAATGTTGAATCTCTGTTTTGAATCTCTATTTATTATGTCATTAGTTTTTCTCTGCTCTCTTTAGTTCCTCTCTGATGTACAAGTTGAGCAAAACCACATTAAGGATATTTGATTTAAGAATAGCTTCATAATACGTTTTTGTCTGCTTATTGTTACTAAGGAAATCAATTAACTTGATGCAGGCCTTGTCTATTTTCTGTTTTGGAACTTGTTAACATACATAACATGGTACAATACAATATACAATTTACAAGAAACAACAGCATGAAGATTCCCCCCAGTGATAGTTGCAGGCAAGTCCTTGCCAAATGATTTTGAGTGTTCCCCTCCAGTGGGCTGTCAATCATTATGATGGCAGTAGAAAATGGTATCTGCTATGGAAACAATTTTACAATTTTAAGCAATGAATGCTTCAAACTATTGGGTGACCGCTGGTTCTTTGTTGATAGGGGCTTTGTCCTCCTGGAAGACATACTGTAGTTCTGATAGATCACATTTACTTATAGATGAAATATCATGTTCATTGGCCATGCAACTTGATTATGTAACACAAGAGGGCAGCAAAGATCTCTATCCCCGTAGAACCAGTAAAAGGGACCACAGTACATGAAATGAGCTTGTTTTATTTTATTTTCTCTATACACATCCTATTAATGTCTTATAAGCGTAGACAGAAGGAAGGCTTACTCCACTATGAGTTTGGGTCCTTTTTCTATATCGTTTTTTTTTTTTTTATCTTTAAGCGTCAGACACTCAACTGTGTGTACCAGTAAAATGGACTTTTTGAAGCAACCCAGTTTCCCTTCTTGATGTGCTTTGCTGGCATTTGCATTGTGATGGTGAATGTCTATCAAAGCAAATATTTTAATGTCTTTTCTTTGATTGTCTTCACAACCATCTTGCTTATCATAATGAAGAGTATGGGAGGCTTTTGCTGATGAAACAGATAGAGCCAACCATTCTTCTTTTGAAATCCCCCAGTTTCTCTCTTATGTCTTAAGAGATAATACTCCATGGTGGATTAAAGCTGAAATTTGCACTCATATCTGCATGTTTTTATCACTCAGCCACTAGATTAAAGAGAAACTTATGTTTCCCAAAAGAGGTCTTTATGTAAATTAATTAATTGCACTCCCTAATGATAGGAATTGTAAGTTGATAAAGGACAATCATCACTAAAAAAAATAACAGAGAAGTTTTCTGATCTTTTTGAACATCAAACGGTAGTTATAGAGACTTGTGAGAAAAATCCTTTTTTTTTTTCAATTGCAATTCCATGTATTCAAGCCACCGATATTTTGAGTGTGCTGTTAGGGCATGTTCTATCCAGCTGTGTCAGTGTCAGCTTGACCAGAGACATAATCCTACTCTGTCAGAGACAGGATTGTCACAAAGCTACCAGGCTAGCCACGCGCCTGGGGTGGTTGGCAGAGGGGCTAATGGAGGTTTTCATGCACGTGTCTCAGCTGGCAGGAAACAATTTGCGCGTCATGAGTGGGCCCAGAAGGCTGCCTACCTGCTGGGCTGCACCCTGGAGGAGCTCTCCTCCTCCATCTTCAAGCACCAGGCCAAGGGCACCCTGCCCAGAGCCAGCAGCATCCGCCAGACTGCTGACGAAAATGGCACAGGAGACGCAGGTACTCCACACACCACATGTACAAACAGACTCTCCCCCCTTCACTCCACACAGCCTCACTCTCTGTCCCTCTGTCACTCTCCCTCTGTTGCCACACACACACACACACACACACACACACCTCTGTCTGCTCATCACCTGAGGGAAATTGCATGCTCTAGAGAAAGTAAAGCTTATCTTAGTAATGAATACCACAGCTTTACAATGGCTATTGACAGATAAGTACACACACTATATCAGGACAAGCAATTTTAGATCTACTCTTCATTCACTGTCCTTGAAATCATAATTGCCTCACATTGATTTTTCACACATGTGCAGTTCCTCTGACTTTTATCCAGACTGCAACACACTTTGAAGGGCGTGAGGATACAGTTAAAAGTCTATCACAGTAGGGATGGAGAGAATTGACCTCTATTTCACCCTTTCTCTATCTCCCCTCACTCACAAGCACACAGACATAGATGAGTATGCACACACATACACACACACAAACATACACAGACACTCGCCCCAGGCACCTTTAACTCACTAGCTGTGTCACAGATAGAGTGGAATGAATTAGGAAAGCTTAACAGGTGGCCGTTGCCATAAGGCACAGATATGGGTGTGTGCAGTTTGATCCGAGCAATTCTGATATACCTGAGTGTGAAAGTCCTAAATTACACTGCTTTACAGAGAAAATTTCAGAGCTGGTTGGATACCTTATGCCGTAGGGCTTAATGTCACAACTCAAATGTGCTGCCATTGTACATCCTATTAGAAGCAAATGTAGTGACCCTAGTTTTTACAGCTGAAAATCCAGAATTTTCACTCTATCTTATAATTCCAATACTTGTTCTGTTTTTCTTTTTGATGGTACATATATTGTTGTTTACTGTTGCTGTTTTCTGTTTGTGTCTGGCTGCTCCTCGTACCAGGATCCAAGGCTACAGCTATGGAGGGTTTGGAGGCCATGGCATCTGGGCTTTACTCTGAACTCTTCACCATCCTCATTTCTTTCATCAACCGGTTAGTCTGCCTGCTCCTCTGTGCTTAGCAGACTGCAGCTGCCACTACTAGCAAACAATTACTAGAGTGGATCCTGCCTTATTGTTGCCTGTTCCTCCTGTGCATGCTTGTGTGTGTGTCTCCTGACAAAGATGGTGAAAAATCCCATAAAGTGAGGACATGTTGCTGCCCCTCACTTGTTTAAGGGGGTATTTTAATTTTAGGACTTGGTTTGGGGGTTAAGGTTAGATGTAGGATTGGGTTTAGGTTAGGGTAAGGGGTAAGGTTAGGTTTAGAATTTAGGAGTTTGGGTTAGGACTTTGCTTTTCTGGTTAAGGTTAGAATTAGAATTTGGTTTAGGTTTAGTTAGGGTAAGGGTTAAGTTTAGGAATTTAGTGAAGAGGGTTAAGGTTAGGATTCGGGGTTATGAAATGAATATAATCAGTGAAGGTCCTCACAAGTATAGTAATACAATCGTGTGTGTGTGAATGTGTGTGTGTATGTGTGTGTGTGTGTGTGTTTCAGGGCCTTGAAGTCCAGCCAGCACTCCTTGTGCTCTCTGCTCATTGTGGACACCCCAGGCTTCCAAAACCCCAGGCTGGCCAAGCGGGAATGCGGCGCCACTTTTGAGGACCTGTGCCACAACTACACCCAAGAACGTCTGCAGACCCTCTTCTACCAACGCACCTTTGTTCAGGAGCTGGAGAGATACAAGGAGGTAAGGACACGTGGAGTGTATGCACTGTGCGTACAGCCTCATTCTCTTTGTTTCTTTTTTCTCCAGCTGCTCTCTCTTTCTACCTATTGCTCTCTCTCAGATATATCAACTCCAATAGGGCGCACGTTCATACATCAGGTACACTATCCCTCCCACCTGTCACAAGTCGTGACAAACCAAAGTTGTTCATGTGTTCCACCTCCTCATCAATGATGCCGGTCTGCACCTCTCCTGCCGAGATCAAAGTGAAGTCGCTCACAACTGCCTTTGGGAGACACGCCCAGCTGCACAGCAGTGGTGTTGCTCCCTGATGAAGAATAACACCCTATTATTTCACTTTCTCCCTCCTGTCCTCCTAGCAGTTCTGTCTGCTAATACTAGCCCATAATAACTGGGCAGAATCATCCCTGCAAACCCAACATTCAGCAGCATATTTCCACCTTTGAAATATCTCCAGGATTAGGCATTTTTTCTCCTTTAAGTGATCCATTTTGCTTCTTGTTTCCAGATTTGATTACTGCAATGCACTTCTCTCTGCATGTCCCAAATCTACACTCAAAAATATCCTTCTTACTCAGCTGCCAGGATACTAACACTAACCAGAAATCATGATAATATTACCATTAATACTGGGAACAAGGATCCTGGGATTTCCCACCCACATTCCCACCCACATCTTCTGCCTGGGAGAAAGGGAAATTGAGAGAAATGAATATACTGCATAAATCTATAGTGTAATGCTAAATCATCAGTGCATTTTTTTAAAATGTAAGAAGCTGGAAAACTCCCATGAATATCTGGCCCTTCTGGATTGTTGATGTGCATGGCAAGACATACATGCCCAGATTCATGCACTGGTCTATATATAGCTTTTATTTTATTGATATTACATTACATGATTTAAAAATGGGATTCCCAAAAATATCAGAGCAGAGAGGTTATACTGCCTAGAGTGAAAATGGGTTGATTTTCAATAAAATATTACCAATAACACCAACATGTTAACCAGTTTTGCCCAGGTCTCTCTTCATTGATTCCTTGTGAATGGATACATTGATTACAAAGTCCTACTTATACCTTAGACAAAGGATTACATAACCTTGCCTCATAGTAATTTGCTGATCATCTGAACCCTCTGCTCACAGGATGCGGGACTCCTCCACATTCTAAAGAAAACATCTGGAGGCTGAGCCGTCTCCTACAGTGTCCACTTCATTTGGAGCAAGACTCTTGTCATTGTCAGGGAAATAGACATATAGTCACAATATTTAATTCCAGCCTCAAGACACAAGTATTTAGTAAAACTTACAGTCGACCTCACAGTAACTCCCAGCATACCAGCCATTCCTTTCCTTTTGTCTCCCTCGCTGCAGTCTGTCGTTTACTCTCTGCTCCTGCAGACTGGACTTGTGTTGCCCCAGTGCTCTAATACAGGGTGTATCCACGCAGACACACACACACGCATACCCACATGCATACACAAACAGACCTACATACATATATCCTCTGGCTTCTTATTTTGATGTGTTTGCTCTGGTTTGCTTTCATGTGAATTTATATCCCTTGTTGCCCTCTAAAACACTTTATACATAAATATGAATTGGCCTGACTTTATTTGAACCCTTTGCCCTAACTAAACATTGTCCAAGATCTATTTCTTTCTCAATTTCAATCTCAGAACAGCCTCAGTGTCAATCAGCTAGTAGACATCTATTGTTGTCTTTTTCCGTTTAATCAACATCATCATTAGCCATTAAAACAGCCTGTCAATCTGCCTGTCTGTCATCATCCAGGAGAACATAGAGCTTGTTTTAGACGACATGGAGCCCAGCACATCTCTGTCTGTAGCCGTGGTAGACCAAGCGTCAAGCCAAGCACTGGTAAGAATAATATTTTAATATGTCTATTGTCTTCATTTATGTCTTATATTATGTTTCCAACTTGCATAGCCACTTATTTTCCTTGATATTGCACACAACAAATTGGTATTGGTATACTAACTTAACTCTGAATCCCTCAGTAGCTCAGAACACCCAGGTGACTCGCATCCCTTTCATGATCAATATTCACACAGTAATCCCTGGAAAATCTTACTTTATTCAAGATACTTTCATGAATCACAATGAATCTGTCGATAACACACAAACTGAAAGTTCTGTACAGAATATCAGTAGTTAATCTGTTCAGGGTCTGAAGTTTTCTATATGTGAGTTTTTAGATATTGAAAGGTGTTGTTTGGCAGAAAGAGGAAAGAGAGGGTAGGAGCAGGAAAACAAAGGTTAGAGAATTGACTTCCACAAAGAAAATCGATGTTTAGCCTTTGCAGCCTGTGATCTGTGCCATGGAAACAGAAATGGCAGAGTTTAGAACGTCATAGATCACTTTGGTATAATTCCAGTGTGTTTGGTTTGAGTGCTTTACTTTTTAAAGGGTCCCCACTCTAATGGGAATGTCATCAGAAGCAATAAACCATAGTGCATCAGACTGAAGTCCAAAGGAAAAAACCTCTGATTCTTCAAAGTCTTTTCTAAAGTCGACTCCAAAAGATCTGCTTCTTAGAATGAAAAAGACATTTTGATCAAAGATGTTTTTCACTCACTGACAGTTTTTCAGTGTTGCTGCTCCAATGTCCGTTATCACAAACAGCCGTAATGCTCAGTTAAATACAAGCCTCATAGCTGTCATATGTCTCCTCCAAACTGATAATCTGTGTTGTATTTGCAGCCAGTGTAGTTTGAACTTCTGATAAGGATGTCCCCAGTTTATTAAATCTCATGTTCACTGAGGTGTCCAACTTCCTGATAGCTGCTAAAACAGCTTTCGGTTTTTGTCGCTATCTATAGGTCCAGGTATAGGTTCAGGGTTGCTGACTGAGCTAGCTGTCTCTCTCAATGTGGTGTGTGTTCTGCCTGGAGCTTGTCATCATTCACAACAGCATTGGCTTGCTATAATTCTCTTTGGCTGAAAATATACCATTTAAATTCTTGACTTTGGCGAGAGTGTAAGAGCTGAAATAAAGCCCCACTGTCTTATTCTGAAGGTGGAAATTGAACGTACGGCAGCTGAGATGAGTACTGCACTTCATTTCAGCAAAAACAATTCCAAGTCACGTGTTTAGCTGGTATAAGGTTGGACATCGACTGGTACAATAAGAGAACACAACAGCAACCTATTCAACACACTGCTTTGTGATGCCCACCTCTGTGTTGCACTTGGGTTTCTGTGCTCATGCTAATTAATTGGATTACCTTTTAATGCCTACTCCCCAACCACTCTCTTCATACATGAAAGACTGCGAATGTTTTAGAAACTTTGAGCTCTGACTCTAGTATTAGAGCCAGGCCTGTCACCACTGCCTCAAATCTGGAAAACATGCAGAAGGCAGTATTCAGTGTTTGAAGGTTGATTGTCAGAATCTGTCAGCCTGTTTTTGCAGTACGCAGGAGGCAGACAAATAATAAAAGCTGAAATTTCCTCCGATTTATGGACATGTTCCCTTTACATATATGAGTAGATTTAATCATCTAGCTTGGAGGTAGACCTATTAGTAAAGAGCAAGTAGAGTATTGGTGAGAGTCTTACGATACGTTACATTACGATATGTAATGAATCACATTGGTAAGATCAAAAGAAAGCTAAAGGCCCTTGTAACAAGGCAGTTGTCTGTTTGTTTTGGTCTGCTGTGGACAGTCATTCTTATTCATATACTGGACGACTGCAGGTAAAACAGAAATCTTTTTTTTGAGGCAGACCTATTAGAAAAGAGTGAGTACAGTATGGATGAGAGTCTTAAGTTGTGATGAATCACATAGGTAAGATGGAAACCAAGCTAAAGGTCCTTGGGCCAGTTTTCTGTTTATTTCGGTGAGTGAGTAGTCATTCCTGCTCATGTACTTTTACTCTGGAGGACTGCAGGTAAAACATTTTGTGTACTCACTGAGGGTACAAGAAGAACCCCTGACCTTTGTGTGTGTGTGTGTGTGTGTGTGTGTGTGTGTGTGTGTGTTTGTGTGTGTGTGCGTGCGCATGTGTGTGTGTGTTTGACAGGTACGGACACTACGAACAGATGAGGCACGGGGCTGTTGTGGCTGATGGAGGAGGAAGCATGTACAGCCTGGGGGATCAGAGGAAACACTGTTGGGACGTCTCTTCAGCTACTACGGGCCTGCTGAGGGAGAGAGTAAAGGTAAGGAGAGGACACATACACACACACACACACTTGAAGCTAATACAGAGCACATGACAAAAAATAGTCATAAACTAATAGAAATCTGTGACTCTATTGAAAGTTCTCACTAACAACACCATTTGTGCATGTTTTGTATATGTTTCTAATAAAAAAAGAAGATATTAAATCATCCAAATATGATTTACATTACAATTATCAATATTAAAAATGTTACTCAATAAACAGCATGCTGTAAGTACACATATGCTTCAGATAACCTTTCATCCCTGTTGTTGTAACATGAAATATTTGTGGATTTTGTATCATCTGTCAGAGCACCACTGTTCCCTATTCTCTGTTTCACAGCATGGTTACAGTATATCTTGCTACAGCAAAAAAGTTCTTTACTGTAGGTTAAAAGCTAGATAAAGGGAAGACATTGCAGCTTCGCTTATCAACAGACCACAGTTAAAGAATCTCTTCTCTGTGTTAGAAAGGGCCACAAAGGTTTTGCGGTTCAGATCTAATTACAAAATCAAAGCTTGTCAGTTTGGGATTACCCAAGCTCAACTTTTCAGCTTCACCTTCTTTGGTGAATTATTGTACCTCTATTGTATCATGGAGAATGAGCCTTGCATTTCGATAGTAGATCTTAGACAAAACACTCACTGAGGGATAGCACCAGGATTATAGAATAGTCATAGAAATCCTTATACTGAAACTTGCCAAGGTTACAGCCTGAGGTCTATTGAAATTCCCCCAAAATAACTCAATAGGGTTCTGGAATAATAATAAAAGGGCAGAGTGTCCGCTTGCCCTCCAAAAAGACAACCCAAAGCCTCTAATTCATACGTTTTTATATAGGCCAGATTGGGGCTTTTTTCTCTATCATATTGTCTACTGTACCACGCTCACGAGTCAGACTGTTGCTTTGTTTATGACAGTGTAAAACAGACAGGCTAATGGGCGTGCTTGATGATGACTGATGATCACTGTATCAGTAAAGTTCATGTCGGTTTGTGACAGACTACACATACACAGACTGATCAGGACAAGCTGAATCAGCACGCTTTGATGCTCCCTTCATACAGACTGTCTATAAACATTTCCCTGAACTCATCTGGGTGGCGATGAAGGAGTCTATTCTCTCTATGTAGATACAGAGAGGTTAGGGCATGTGTGCTTGCTGAAAACACATTACCTGTTGATCTCTGTGTGTTTAAACCAACCAGGGAATCTTACAACTACCCTCTCCTATATTTATATCAGGTCACACTTTCCTCCTGAAGAGCGAACGGACTCATCATTTCCTGCTGGGCCACAGTCACGGGACTGACTGGGTGGAGTACGACGCCCGCGGGTGGCTGAACCATGCCAAGCAGAACCCTGCCTCCACCAACGCTGCAAGCCTCCTGCAGGACTCCCAGAAGTAAGCATCAAATTTGCAAGAGAATTCTATTTTATAGTGGATTATTTCTTGAATTATTACTTTAGTGGATTATTACGATGCTTCAGGCCAATCTGCCTCTTCCAGGAAGAACATCAGCTCTCTGTTCATGAGCCGCGCGGGCGGAGCCACCGTTTTGTCCGGCTCCATCGCCGGCTTCGAGGGCGTCTCCCAGCTGTCCCTGCGACGGGCCACTAGCATGAGGAAGACCTTCACTACAGGGGTGGCTGCTATCAAGAAGAAGTCCCTGTGCATCCAGATAAAACTTCAAGTGGTGAGAGGAGAGGCTGGGACAGTTCCAGGCCCCAGCGCAAGGACTGGGGCCTGGAACTGGAACGATGGCCAAGGCTAGGGATGGAACTGGGATTAGGGCTAATGTTACAGTTTGGATGGGATCATGGGGCTGCAACTACAGCTGAATTTGGAAAATGAGGCTAGGGCTGGTGCTGGCTTTAGGGCTGGAACTGAAACAAGGGCCAGGGCTAAGGGCTCCTTCCAGTGTTTTCACGGTGTTATTGACTCTTTTAAAAGGCTTGACTATGTCCTCATGCAGAATTAAGATGTTAGATATAACCCTCATGTGGGTATTAAAACACAGATTTGCTAAGAATTCTTATTAGATGTAATATTATTAGAAGTGCATGTCAGAGACAGTGTGTGGAGCATTTGCATCTTGTGATTAAAGAGATTCAGCTGCCGATTATATTTGTATATGTCATTAGTGGATGATATTGCTTTGTTGTTCCCCTGTTTCTACCTACATAGAGTCTCTAACCCACTTCTGTCTCCTCCAGGACGCCCTGCTTGACATGGTGCGGAGGTCCAGGATTCACTTTGTTCACTGCATGCTGCCTAAGGCCGATGCCCTCAAGGCTCTGAGTGGATCCTTGTTCAAAGGAGGAGAGGGCGAGGCTGGAGGGGAGAGTGGAGATTCTGGCTTGATGCAGCTAGACGCAGCTTTGCTCCGCGCTCAGCTCCGAGGCTCCAAGCTGCTCGATGCTCTCCGGATCTACAGGCAGGGTGAGGCTGCTGATTTAACTGTATTCTCAAGACGGGTATAGAAATACAGATCCCCTGTACTTGAGCCTAATTAGAAGTGTGGATTGAGTTAAAAAGATCTGAATTTATTTCATTAGTTTCCTACTATCAACACAGTGCCATAACAATGTACGAAATATAATGTTGTTATTCAATATTGTCCTTCACAGGCTACCCCGATCACATGGTGTTCTCTGAGTTTCGCCGACGTTTTGATGTGCTGGCACCACACCTCACCAAGAAGCATGGAAGGAATTACATAGTGAAGGACGAGAAGAGAGTGAGTCAATCAGAGAGAGAGGGAGTTAAATCTCCAGCTCTGCCAGTAGCAAAGTACAGTGAAGATTAATGTTGTGAAGAGGCAGCTTCATCTCATCCCCTCCTGATTTGTCAGCAGCCACTGACAGAGAAATACACCTTAATTCATCAGAGGTATTCTAATGACCTAATCAACTTAACCTCAGCTGCATCATGCCTGTTACCAAGGTAGATCAATATTCAGCAGAAAAGGCCTGCTAATTGCATTGAGCTTTGAGGTTGAATACCCTCAAAGCATATGTACTTATCATATTTTCTGTTCACGACATTAGAAACTAGCTGGCAAGGTTTTTCCTTAATGATTTGACAGGAAAGTGCTTCACTACTTCACTGCTTTTGTTTTAGATATATGGAAAATGACACAGCCTAATGGGTCTAGTGTTTTGTGAAATGCAACCTTCGCAGGGTGCTTGAATGTTCTGCTTAGAGGTTAACTATCAATGAGGGAGTGTTGTCCATTGGTCCAATGCAAGAGAAGCCCCGGTTGGAGTGCAATGGAGAGAAAAAAAATACAAAAGCTTGTTTTTAGAGAGGAATGAGAGAGAGTGAAAGAATGGGGTTAAGGGAGAGAAAAGCTCTTTTCCCCTGTGTCGGTGTATTGGGGCTGAGTTTCTGTGGAAACGCTGGCAAACAAAAGCCCCTCAGTGCTCGTGGCTAACCTCTCCTGGTGTAATCTAGATGTGGTCTTTCAGGCTGGAGGCTCAAGTGGAGAGAGGAGCCCGGGACAAGCATACACCTATACACAGGCTGGTAGATGGACAGGGAGAGGCTGCAGGCTGGCTGACAGTGTACCTCTGCATAGGCTGTATGTATTCAAGGCTGCGATAGGGCCAAGACCAGCAGGGGGTCAGGAGGAATAAGCCAGGCGCAGGTGGATTCTTGAGGACAAGTTGTCTAATTGGTTTGAGGTCTGGAGAGCCAAACTCTCCTGGTGCTTAGCGTCTTTCAGAAGGAAGTACAGCGGGGAATGGATTTGAGGGAAGAGGGAGAGCTGTACTGTCCATTAGTTGAGGATGGCAAGATGGGGGATCTGTGGACTACTGAACCGATGCAGTGTCAGTAGAAGGTCCCCGTGGATCCAAACGTTGAAAGACTAAGCGTGTGTGTGTGTGTGTGTGTGTGTACATGTGTGCATTTATCCAGGCCGTGGAGGAGCTACTGGAGTCCTTGGACTTGGAGAAGAGCAGCTACCACATGGGTCTGAGTAGGGTGAGTACTGCTACCATGTCGCAAACCATTAGACAACCTTAACATAACTGAATAAACACTTGCAACCTTCGTCCTTTTAGCTGTCTCAAAGTAGTATACACAGAGCTACATACTGCTGTTTTTGTCCTAGCATTTTTCAAAAAGTAAAACACCTCTTCTCTCGGGGAGTGGATTGTGTCCTTCATTGCATGTGTCCCTCCTTGATGAATGTTTGTCATCCTGTTTTGGAGAGTTGCCAACCATTGCCCCTTCTTCCAGTCTTTTAGCCATTGGCTACCCGAGAGGCATGTCTCTTCCCTGCCCCACTTTGTGACCATCATTTCTCCTTTGTATTCATGTCATTAGAGCAAATTCTTGCAAGTGATGCTCCTCTTTGTTGTTTTTCACCACGGCAGTTGTAAACTAATCACAGTAAACACTGCTTGGCACACTGAGGTCTAATCCCATCAGCTGGAAAGTGGCCATCAGCCAAGAAGAAAGGAAACAACAATGTGCAAAACAATGGATCTTATGCTCGCAGACTTGTGCAGTGTATTGGGCCCTATTAAAACACAAGAAATGAAAATGATTTGGAGGCAGCTGTACATGGCGCCAGAGTTCGGAGAGTGTGAAATGGGCTCAGAAGTAGACTAGCGCAAAGTCGACCATTCACAAAGCATTCCAGTGGCATCTTAGCAACCTCTGTCTCACTAGCATGCCAATTACACCAGCCTCAAATATTCTTATGGCGGTGGAATCACAGCTCCTGATAGGATAAACTCTGCCATTACAGATAGACACGTGTCTAAAAATAGCATGACTATGTCCTTGATTTTCACAGTATGTTCATCTTGAGGAATCCAAAGTTGCTTTTGAAGTGTTAAGTAGGTAAAGTAAAGGCAAAATACATAGGCATTAAGTAATGATCTTTTTTTTCACATCTGTAGGAGCTTCTCTTTCACACCCCAAGTGATTTAAAAAATAATATCCATTCATATCATTAAATGCATTACTCCTCCCTACTGGTTTGCAGATTTCCCTAGTTAAAGCTGCTGTGTCAGTTCCAGCTTCTGCTCTGTTAACGGATCACATATGGGTTTGGTCATTTACAAAGCACTGGGACATGGGCAGAGAGACCTTGGGTGGAGACAGTTCTCCCATCATCATCCATCCCTTTTAGTATCTTGCTCCCATCATATCTGGAAGGGCTTCACTGTACCTAATCCTTGTGAGGTGTAGACAGGCCGTGACGTGATCTGCTTTCTATTGGCTGTTTAACCATGTTTTACCTTTTGCCCCAGATTAGAAGCAGACAAGGCAGATTGTCTGAGATAATAACTTAATCACAGCTTTCTCACTTAGATAAGACTCACTTGTCCACGGATTACACTGATTCTTATTGATTTACTGCTTCAGTGCATTTATTTACTTTTTAACGCTGTTGTGTCCTATTTTGCTGTTGTGCTTAACACCTAGGAGGGCCTCTGAATCCCATTTTTCCCTAGCTAGAACAAGCATTACATGATCTTGTTAACTTATTTTATCATTTGCTCATGAGTTAAGTTGATGTTAATTGTGTGTGTGTGTGTGTGTGTGTTTTGTAGTTGTTCTTCAGAGCTGGCACCTTGGCTAAGCTGGAGGAGCAGAGGGATGAACAGACCAAGCGTAATCTAACCCTGTTCCAAGCTGCATGTAGTGGCTACCTGGCACGGCACGCCTTCAAGAAGAGGAAGGTAGGCAAGACTTCACACTGATAAGAACGATCTAAAGTCATCAATGTGCGAATGGGAATAAATGAGCCCAAACACTGGAAAAATAAGGATATACTGTATTTCTCTGAATATCAGACATTTCATCTAAATCATCACTCGAATGAGAGGAAATCCACTTGATTCGCTTTGATGTGTTACAAGACACAAGTCACAACTCTAACGCCATTATTCATTTGGAGAAAACAAATTATTCTTTGATATTTGTAACATGGAAAAATACAGACTCATGAACAGAACACAAATCTAGTAACAAGTCTAGTATCAAAGTCCATTTTGCTGCTTAGCTGGGGGTTTTTTTTTTTTTTTATAAAGTAGGTGAAGAATGTGAGTTTCAGTGGCCTTGTTGCCTAGGAGTTCACCAGGAGTCGAGAGTTTGTTGTCCGGAGCTAATTTTAGTGTCTGTTTGCTCTGCTCTTGGAGTAGAGCTAACTCACTCTGCTGTAAATCTTCAACTAATTACAGATGCGCTCTCTAAATCTATCAACCTAACCCTCCTTCCCCACTCCACCACCCTGATCCATCCAATCAGCATTCCCACAGGGATTTGATGGTGACATGTCCCTTTCTGTCACCATCTCATCGATCAGCTCCCTTTAAATGCAGCCCTATCATACATACCGCTGACTCACACCTCTCCGCTCCACCCCTCGTCCATTTTTCTCTCAGCGTGTGATGGGTCCATCTCTCTGGACCTCATACATGTCCTGTTGTGATATATGGAGCCCCGCTCTCCCTCTCCTCTCTGTGATTACTATTTAAGTGAACGTGCGGCTCGAGCTGGGTAGTGATGAAGCAGCAGAAACAGAATCACCCCGCAAAGTTACTGCTGTACTCCCAGTATGACATGCTGTTAGTGAATGGACATCTTGTTCACTTGTATATTATGGCAGTAAAACCATTAAAATGCTATCTTTCTCATAAATTTATATTAAATATGATCTTGGGGTTTTTTTTGTATTAGATTTCCAGCTTACTTTCTGCTACTACTGTTTACATCATGTGATTAGGAGATTTCCTTTTTCATCCTATGACAATATAAGCAGGTTTTGAGTAATGGGTGATAGTTGAAAAGGGAAACCTGAGAAAGGCCAATGGATTCCCTTTATTTAGTTCAAAGGTCATTATTCACATAGAGAGGCAGGCTAAGAGCCCGGTGCTTCATAATCTGCTGGAACTGGAGGAAAATCAGCAGTGAGGAACCATGCAAGATTGCTAGGAAGCTGTACTATTACAAAATCCATTAGCAAAGACGCAATTCCTTTCCCTGTACCCTCCCCTGCAAATGTATCTATAATGGAAAGATAAGATTCACTTTATTTTATCTTGTAACTCATTGCTTCTGAAATACAATTCAGGTTGGCGAGGTAAGATGTAGTACGCAATTATGAATGTGATGAGAGCTACCAGAGCCGATTCTATCAAGTCAGGAGTAGAGGATGTTCCAGTGTATCAGTCTATGTAAACTGTTCGAAAGATAATGTACAGCACTTTCAGGGCCTTAAGCAATCTCCCCTTGGGGATCAATAAAAGTTCAGAGTTCAAGTTCAGTCCATCTGTACTTTAAATGTATCTTATTAAACAGCTCTGTTGAATACTCAACTCTGATTGGCCAATTAAGGCATTCTGAAGTCTATTATTTCTAAACCACAGTCTCACATAATAGACATAATAAAAAAAGACGTTACTCCTTGGTTACTGCAGACAAACACTCGGCTAACCTAGGTTTGAAACATGCACGATTTTTCCAATAATTTGTTTAATTTATTCAGAGAGCACAAAACATTTGATTGCTGGGTAGAGGCTGCACTGCAGTCTTAATGGATTTGTTTATGTTGCGGTTCTGTGTAGCCCATGGATGCTAACACAGATGTTCCTATATGGTTCTATAGTCCTGCCAAACTATTTCTTTTTTTGCCGGAAGCTTGTAAATTACTTGTAATGATATACCTCCCATCCAGCTGGGGCTGTCAGTGGGTCAACGAGTCACAGAGTCTGGTTTTGCAGTCTGTGGTTAGGACCAGGAAACAGGGAGCCAGTTATTAGGGCAAAATAAGCCCCAACAGGGTGAATCAAGACCCCGATGTAAAGCCATCACTTGCTCTACATTATTCAACTTGGCTCTTTTGTAGGAATAGGTTCGCGGATATCCAACCAATAACTATTCCTTGTACTCTAAAACAGTATGGAGTTTGCATAATTCTGCTTTGGACAGATTTTTGTTCTTCTTGGATTGAAACATTTTATGCAACTGACACTGAAAGTTCGCCTGATCTTGAATTCATATTTTCTATCCAAAGAATTTATAAATCAGACATTTCATTTGAGTATTGTTGAAATTGAAATTGATAATACCAGAGGACAATATAAATAATTGGACGTAAAGTCATTTGATAGTAAAAGTTGCAACCATTTTCTAAGGCCATACGGGATTATTAAAATTAGCTTTGTCTCAGGCTTCTAACCATGCCCGACATGTCCTGTTCTAATCCAGCGTCAGGCCCAGCATTGTGCAGCTATTCACTGTGTTGGAGCAGCATTATTAGGGTTAGATGGATGAGACTCCAGTCTTACTCCAATGATGGAACACTTTCAGAAGTCATATGAACCCTGAACTTCTCTAAAATGGATCAATATAACGCACAATATATTTTTTATCTGATGATTCTGTCATTTGACTTTTTTGAATTTATCAAACCTTTAAACACTTAAGTCTGTATATGTGGTCACTCTAGCGTAAATATAAGAGATTGAGATGTGAAAAAAGTCTACTATAGAGAAATCAAAAGTGAGGTGCAAAAACTGGTTTGCTCTCCTAAGTTAAATAATGGGGTAGCAGTTGCCCCTTTTTTTCTTCTACTGCCCAGGCATCTATACTGTAAATACCATTAATAAACCATTATAAACCATATTACTATGTATGGTATATCTCTTTGCAATGATTACCTGAAGGGCAAACACAGTATCCTGAGGGTAAAAATTTTTTTTTTTTTTCCACTGAATCTAATTCTGTTTCTTATTATTCGTGATCCACTTACTCGACACCAGAGTAATTGAACAGAAGCAGGGCAGTGGTATATTAGTGAGTTTCATTGCCCTTTCTCTCCATGTAGAAGATTTACGGAGTGTGTTGCTATCCATTCTTAGAATAATCATTGTATAATAACATCCACTTGTGCCCTTGCTGTTATCCCATCGTGAAAATTGATTGGGCTCCCATGCCTCTGTCACTGTATGAAGCATCCAGTCTTAGCAGGGTACTGTAGATGGTAATATGCCTCTGTAATACTGAGGATCAGTTCTGGTAAAGCCTCTCAGACACTTGCTGGTTGATGTATGTGGCTGTGACATAGAGAGTCACAAGTCCTGTTGATTGATATTCCCTGGCATGATAACCTTGTGAAGCTGTGCCAAGCCTACAATATGACATTAAATGACAAAACAACAATTTCACTTTGAATTTTCTTTTTTTTTTTTTTTCAACTGTCTTATTCTTAAGGGGACACCCTGACATTTTGAAAGTGTTATTTTTCCACAGCAGGCACTTGCCACATTGGGAGTTTTGTCCTTCAGCTGCCCTATGAATGGCTTTTTAGCATTGTTATCTATTTGCATTGAAATAAATGTAAAGCTGCAAGCTTACAAGCCAGCTTTTGCCTAGCAATGACCATTCATTTGAACCAACAATGAAAAATGTTAAGATATACTTAACACACAGGGGATACAATGGAAATTATATTTATTTGAAACAATTCCCATATCCCCATATTGTTTATGAAAAACATACGATATGGCTAGAATACAAACAGAAATTCCTCCAATAGTAAAGGCTTCTAGAGGCTCTGCATTGGTGTGAGATGCATTTCTTGGTACGTTTATAGGGCCAGGCCAACTCTAATACCAAAGACTATAATTCTTGGAGATCAATTTTATACCAGGATAAAAATGTCCTTATCAGCAAGTCACCAGGTAGTATGTTGATGATGATATTAGCCAGGCAAGATTAGCAGATATGATCCTGATAAAGCCCTACACATAATCAGAGCCACTGTCCATTAGCAAGGCATTAATGCTGGTGCCACTTGTAATTTAACAATTTATTTTGAGGGAATCCCAAGAAACTGAGCAGATCAGCATAAAGAGCTAGCTTTAAGTGCGAGCTTGGCCCAAAGTGGGACCAGGTGGTGAAGGTGGCACTGCTCTTGCAATTAAATAGCTCTCAGATGTCTCAGATGTATACAGACATGCATACATGCACACACACACACAGACACACAAACATGTGCACACACACTCACACACACATGCACAAGCACAGACACTGATTCACATCTGTAACCCTTATGTATCTGTAGAGTGTTGAGGCAGGTGGCAAAGTATGTATATCATGTCTTTGTCTTAATCTTGGCTCAATCCTAATTCACATCGCACTGCCTTACAGTTGTCATACCCTCTCAATGTGATATGAATACCAATTTGTTTATCCACGGTGTTCAAGTAGTCTAATCTTTTGTTTGTTTTGTTTCCATTATGGGCTAAATATGACAAATGAGTCCTGTTTAAATCTTCTGTTGGAGATTTGCTGCATTTTACTGCATGTTAAGGCTTTTACTGTGTGACAAATCCTAATTGGTCATAGAGACTACCTTCAGGGCAAAATGTACCTGATGCTGAGAATTGTGTTGGTCTAATTGGGTTTGCCCATAATCTGCTGCTGCTAGAGATGCTCATGCATAAGCAGCATGGAAATCGTGTAACACTTGGAATTAGCTGCCAACATGTTTGATTTAATTAATCAAAAATTAGCTTCCAGCCTTGGAACATGCTCTGTAGAAACTCTCCAGAGAAGGCTGGCAAGGCCTGGGTTTGCTACTAGTCCATAGACAGGCAATATAACGCAAGAAGAGGAATGTGATGCTTTCCAAATATTGTTCATCAATGGTGAAGATGATGTGTAGATGAGTACAGCATTTACACGAGTGAGCATTTAAAACAATTACATTTTCCTGATTTTTTTGGTGTGGTTCCATGGAGCCAAACCAGTTAATTTATGTTACAAAGACACCGCAGCCCAGTGCCACCTATGCATTATGCTCCACCTTTCTGCATTCAGTCTCTTAACAGTCTGGGTTCTACTTTCGTGAATCAGTGGTGCATGGTGCAAAGAGCAGTCAACAGTGCATGGCGTGCGTGTACAGGGTGTGGTGACTATGGTTGGTAATCTCGTGGCCAGCAGCGCACGGTGCACCTGCTGTTGGAAACAAGGTGGGATTAGAAGGAATACCTTGCCAGTATGTGTGGTAGGGGCTGGTGTCGTCATGACCAATCAAATCACCTCTTTTACTCTATGGAGAAAATAGTCCAGAGTGGATCCGCCACAAAAGCTTCTCCCAAGAGGAAACTGATGTCCTTGTGTGAGAGGTGCAGAATCGCCACAAGCAAATATAGGGCACCTTAAATTAAATTAGCTTGGGAGGAGATAACACATTTGGTTACTTTGCTGCTCTGGTCCTGCAGGAAATGGTTCAATGATATTAGGCGAAGAGCCAAACAGAAGTTGGCAGTGAACTGCAGGGACAGTTTGGCTACAGGAGGGGAGGATCCACCAGCCAGTCGCTGATCATGGCACATTCAGACTGTTCTATGTTGGATGACAATCATCACACTACAGCCACATGTGTTTATTGTTAGAATGAATGAAAAATGTTGGATCTTATTTTTGCCTGCTTGAGGGATTTACATCAAAGTCAAAACATATCATCCAAAAGGGTTGGTAAGCTTTTGAATAAGATCTGTTCATGTGCGTGTCACTTGGTAAAGCCACGACAATAGCACGGAACACGACTGCGCCTTGCGCCATGCACCTTTGACCTGGTCTGGGCCGGACAAAGTGCAAATCCTGGTAATTCTTGACACCAAAACTGCACTGCACTGCTTGATCGTTACTGATACATCCCCTACTGTACCTTTCCTCCCACTTCGGCGCGGTCAAGTTTCAGAAAAAAACCTGTGCGCTTGATGAAAATGCCATTTTTTCAGTGTAAAGCCCCACCATGCGCCATGCATTGTCACAAAAATAGAGCCCTCTGTTTCTATACATCACATGTTTTACTCTACATTCATATGTGCTATAATATCCAGTTATTGTCCAACCTCCACCCTTATGGTTAAATCTTCGTTTTTGGCGCTGTCCTCTTCTTCTTCTTCTTTTCTTGTTTAACCTTATGTGTCTTTTGTTTGTCTCGATTGTGTAGCACTTCTTAACTGTGTTTTAGAAAAACACTATACAAATGAAACTATTATTATAATTATTGCAATACACCACCATCCACTCATTCTGTGTATCTGTCTATTTGGGTGTGTGTCTATGTGTGTGTAGATTCAGGATCTGGCCATCCGTTGCATCCAGAAGAACATCACAAAGAACCGTGGTGTGAAGGACTGGCCCTGGTGGAAGGTCTTCACCACTGTCCAGCCCCTCATTAAGGTCCAGCTCACTGAGGAACAGATGCGAGGAAAAGACGTGAGTATCCCTTTCTGTCTATTGTAACCCACCGCACAGATCCCTCTCAGTCAGACAGCCTCTAATCCACTTGAAAAATGCAGTACATACCACTGCAACATAGCAGTTATTGTTATCACTTTTGCTACATTTTTTGTAATAATTCATATTTCATATTTTCCCTTTGTAACATGGACATTTTCTGTGTTTCAGGAGGAGATCCTGCAACAGAAATCGAAGCTTGAGAAGGTGGAGAAAGAGAGGAATGAGTTGAGACTGAACACTGATCGATTGGAGAGCAGGGTGGGTCTCTTTGCCTGTTGTCATTTTGTAGCATTGCATGCTGGGTGATTGGTGTTTGAGATTGGTGGCTTTTGATTCATCTGATGATTTGACCACTTCTGTGTACAGGAACAATGAGTTTCATTCTGCCTTTGCTTTTGATAATTGCTTCAAGAGAAAGTAGCCTCATTCAAATTATAATAATAGAAGTTCAGAACAGGTATTTTGTATAGGTTGCAGCAGGTATTGTGTATTACAAACAATAAATCATAAATTCTTTTAAATATTATTTTCATTAATTTCTCAACATATCCTCAACTAACTTAAGTGCGACCACTTGGCTTCGCACTACACAAATGAAATGGACTAGCAATCTGAATTCAGACCATTTAGCTCAAAATAATCCCAAATGGTACCAACAGACATCAGTCATGGCCAATCAAATCAGCTCCTCTCATTCCCCTTAAAAGCGGTGCGCTCCCCGCCATGACGCACTGACAGGTTCGTATTGGATGAAGAGAATCCAGACCGGCTTCTCCCAAGAGGAAACCGGTGTCCTTGTTCAGGAGGTGCAGAGTCACAAGGCGCGAATACATGACACCACAAATATGCCATCAAGGGCAGAAGATCCTTGATTCTTGATCCTTGATCCTGGTGATTCCTTTTAAGATGAATTCACGTTTCCAGAGATTATGAAATCTCTGTCACCATGTTTTCTGTGTGTAATGATGCACATCAGCAGTTGTATATTGCAAGACAATGATTCACACTATAAACAAAATGTGCAGATACAACTAACTTTATAGTCGTAATAATATGTGCTTCCATTATTTTGTTGGTTGCTTGCAGTTCATTTTACTTAAGTGATTAAAAACGTTAACTTCCATTCAGTCAATAATGCTACTACGTACAATAATGCTATTGCTAATACTGCGAGTAAGGTAATAGTTCAGTTAAACTGCATAAATTGACAACTTACATACAATTTACATGACTGATGTACTTATTTTGATTATCCAGAGAGAATTGTGGAAATTGGAGGAGGAAGGTAAAGAAGTTTCTATACCTATTTTGGAATTGAGCTTGAGCTTGACCTCTAAGGTAACCACATTGGATGAGGTGTGCAGAATTACGCAGGACTTTTGTAATTGAGGTGGGTAATTGCATTTTGATACCAAAATTCCACTGTGCCGCCCAATTTGTATTGACATTTCCCGCTAGTGCGCTCCCTGCCTATTTCAGCACAAGTGATGTCATGGCGAGCCACGAAAACTACCGAAAAGGCGCGGGCAGTAAAAAATCTGCTCGCTTCCATTGAAACTGCCATTTTAGCGGCACAAGGTCACTGTGCTTTATCTACGACGGCACAAATATAGGGTCCCTAGTTTTTTGTCTTAGTTTTAGTTTTAGTTTACGATAATAACCTTGGGGTGTGTTGTGTGTGTGTGTGTGCGTGTGTGTGTGTGTGTGTATGTGTGTGTGCGTGTGTGTGTTTGTGTGTCCAGATCACTGAGCTGTTGGCAGAGCTGGCTGATGAGAGGAACACTGGTGAGTCAGCATCCCAGTTGCTGGAGACTGAGACTTCAGAGAGACTACGCCTGGAGAAGGACATGAAGGATTTACAGGCAAACAAAAACACACACATGCACACAATAAGATGTTCATCCATTAATACAAAAATACTACAAGTTTTGCTTTATATACTTCAAATGTTAATGTCAATGATATGAAACTCAAACACCTTTGCTCATTGTTTTTTTTTTTTACTGGTGTGTGACTCTGTGAACTCCAGGCTAAGTTTGATGCCATGAAGAAACAGATGGAATCACAGGAGATGGAAGTGATGGAAGCTCGGCTCATGAAAGCATCAGAGCTCAATGGGGAGATGGACGATGACGATGATGATGCTGGTTAGTTGTAGCCACTAGTCATCATTAGCAGTGCAAAGGCTTAGTTTTACCCCGGCCCTAAATGTGTTACCCCATTCACAGCCTTTATTAAGGCTAGAATGAATGTAGAATAAGATTTACTACATTAGTTGTAAATTGCACCCCAGATGAAGGTCCTTAATACTCTATAACTCACCCTGTAACATAATAATAACAATGCAATGTTGCACTGAACACCAACCTATCTAAGTCCTATTCCATTTCTGTGGTCACAACGATAGTACTCTAATCCATCCATCTGTCCATCCAATTCTGTGCTCAAAATGTATGGAAGAAAAGACTTTGAGGATGTGACTTTTCTCTTTCTTTGGAATCACAAACTTGGCCGACAGTGTTTTCAAACATTCATTTTAAAGTCGCTATTTTCTTGTACCTTGTGTCACCCTCAGCAGCTTGCCTAAGCCGGCCTAATGGACAGGCCAGCTCTGGATACTAGAGGCATAATTTACTGAACCGTTCACACTGGCATTATGTGCACAGTTTGAAAATTCTCACTTATACTAATCGCAACTGTGGGAATGCGAGGCTCTGTTTGACTGGTTCAGCAGGAGACATGACAGTAAGACTGGGTCACATCTTGCATAATTGCGTTAAGTGTATTTTCTAAATTTAGGATTTACAGCTAGGGGATTAAGATGCTCGCTCTCAGGCATACACCCTATGCCTATTGCTTTTTGGTCTTTTTCCTGCTGGGAAAGAGAGCTCCCACTGAGAGTGTATTGTCCATGAGACTTTTTTCCTTTCGTGCGTCCCCACTCCCCTTCACCCCACCTCAGCAGACAAGCCATTACAGAGCATATCAGAATTCTTAGATGAATGAGAAAATAATCGTCGGGATCAGAGCCGGTGGCCCCGCAAGTTGTCATTATGCTATATATATGCTAATGAGCAGCACTGATGGAGGAGCCGGTGTTGGTATGTGAAGGGGAAATGGACAGCCTCTAAAATGATAAGGCTTGGAAATGAACCTAAACCTGAATGTCTGCCTGACCACTGTTATACTTCTGATAGCCTCTGACAGCTCCAGAATTAGGGTCGGCTAAGAACTTTGGAGAGTGCCACTTAGACTTGTCCTTCTCTAACTACTATTATGGTGTGCTTTGAATTTTTGCCACAGGTTACAGTTGAAACTTAAACAGCACTTTGTAGTTTTCTGTCGAATTTCTTGACCTCATAAGGTTGGGATTTGATGAAAGAAGTTTTATTTCACGACAGATTATATTAATTCAGGCCTTGAATATGATAACCGTCTAAGCCAGTACACTACACTCCATAATCCACAGCATCCAGCATTTCAGAGCTCTTGAGCCTCTTCCTCTATACAGCCTGCTAGTCCTGCATTAAAGGCAGAGGACACCCAAATGTCACACAGACATTTTCTGAACTGTATGTCTATCCTCCAGGAGGCGAGTGGCGGCTAAAATACAACCGAGCCATTCGTGAAATGGAGTTCACCAAGAAGAAACTCCAGCAGGAGTTTGAGGACAAGCTGGAGACGGAGCAGCAGAGCAAAAGACATCTTGAGAGGAGGGCAAGGCTCTGTTCTAATATTACACCATTAAAGTCTATTTTAGTGTATGGCAACCACAGATACACAGCCTATTAGTTGTATCATGCATGATTTAAGGATGTATGTTGCATAAGTGTAATCATGCATTGACTTGTCATTAATACAAATTAATAAATGTGCATTTGTGTGCATGCATTCATGTGTGTATGTGTGTGTACACTGTAGCTGGCTGATTTGCAGACAGATAATGAGGATTTGCAGCGCTCTGTGCAGCAGCTGAAGAAGAAGTGCCAGAGAGTGACAGCGGAGCTGCAGGACACCAAGCTTCACCTGGAGGGCCAACAGAGCCGCAACCATGAGCTGGAGAAGAAACAGAGGAAGTAAGTGCAAACAAACACTCCAGCCCTCCTGTCTATCTATCTATCTATCTATCTATCTATCTATCTATCTATCTATCTGCATAGATACTCATTCACTCACACCCAGAAACACAGTAAAGAGAACATATTGCTCTTTTCCCCTTGAGTGACTCGATGCAGACACGCTGACCCACCCTGGAGAAGAATAAAGTTTTCTTTAATTTGAATAGTGACTGAGATGGTCTGTAATCTGTGGAATTGCATTAGATGAGAAAATGACTCAGACTTTAAGCACTTGAGAAGCCATCGCTGTGGCAGAATGTGATCTCTCCCCTGTGGCTAATTGAAGATGCTCTGTGGGTGAAATTATTTTCAGCTGCGCTTCAGAGAGAAAAAAAAAAGGGAATTACAGCAAGCTGACAGCATGAAACACTTAGCTGTTAAGTTCACCAGCCATAAGTGTTTTCTGCCCCAGACAATTGAAGAAAACATTATGCACATTATTACAACCCAATTGTAAATTGAGGGCTAATGAAAGTGGATAAAAGTTGAGGCTAAAACAGAGGCAATGCTGCACTGATGTTCTATAGGATCCAGACAGTCTGATGGCTCCTTATAAGCTCAAAACCTTCTAAATAACTGGATTTAGGGTTAGTTAGGCAGGCTTAATATTTCACATTTGTTTCAAGACATTTTAATGTGGAAAATTATTTCATGGAGCTGACATTTTTCATCATAAACAACTGATACTTACATCCACACAGTCACTTTGCATCACTTCGCAAGACCATGACAATTCATGATGACAAATGGTCTCTCAAATTCAAACTGAGAGACTGAAACAATGATATATATTATGTGTAATAACAGATTCCCCCCCAGAGAGACGTCCAGTTTGCTATGATGGACAGTAAATGACTACTACAGTGCCATTGTCTTCTGTAGCATCAACATGTCACTGAGCTGTGTGTGCATGTATGTGTGTGTATATGTGTGTGTGTATTCCAGATTTGACCTGGAGCAGAACCAGTCTCAGTCTGAGGTACAAAGAGAGAGGATGCAGAGGGAGAAGCTGGCCCGAGAGAGGGACATAATGACCGGTGAGATGTTCAGCCTCCGCCAGCAGCTGCAGGTAGGCTCCACAACACACCCCAGACGCGCTCTAATGTCTTCTCTGGAGACAACGTGTCTGGTCTCCATGTCCTCTGTGTGACATAACCGGGCTGGTCCAGATGTGTGTTTTAGTGTGTCTCTGTATCCCCATCCCCCCCCCGCAGGACAAGGACACTGAGCTGTGTGCGGTGAATGTGAAGGTGCAGCAGCTGGAGGCGGAGCTCCAGGACCTCTCCTCCCAGGAGTCCAAGGACGAGGCCTCGCTGGTCAAGGTCAAGAAGCAGCTTCGGGACCTAGAGGCCAAGGTGAAAGACCAGGAGGAGGAGCTGGACGAACAGGCTGGAAGCATCCAGATGCTGGAGCAGGTACAGTGGGGGAGGAAATGTGGTCCCGGGGGGAGTGATGTGGTCTTTAAGAGCAGTATGGAAGAGCATTTGAGTTCTGGTTCAAAAACACTATATATGTATGCCACATGAGGTTCATAATTCAACCTCTAATATCTAAATTGTAGAGGATCCAGTCTGTAAAGGTGTTTTCATTTTCTCAACAAAGAACTTACCTACTATTCTTATATCCTTATAAGTACCAAACTTTATCTGAATTTTACTCAAGCAGTCAATTTGTAAGAGCACAAATGGTGGATATCACATTTTGGAATAAAACTCTACATTTTCACGTTATCTATCTCACTTTCTTTTTTTCTGTGTCATTTCCATTTGTGTGTATTTTTTGGCGTCCATGTTTGTGCTCTTATTTGTTTGGTTATCTTATTGTATGTGTGTGTCCTTGTCCTCAGGCTAAGCTGCGGCTTGAGATGGAGATGGAGAGGCAGCGGCAGACCCACTCTAAAGAGATTGAGAGTAAGGATGAAGAGGTGGAGGAGATCAGACAGTCCTGCAGTAAGAAGGTAGGCGCTGCTCATTCTGATTCCCACGTGTATAAGCTACTTGGCATTATTTCCTGTGCATAACCTCTCCGTCTTGAACTAACAACACATCAGGCCTGGTCATGGTTTCAGTAAGGCAGCACTGACAAACCTGCACTTGTGTTCATAGTCGTGTGTTAAATTATGTTGTACTCAGAAATGGCCCACCTTGTTAATTTCTTGGATAGCTGTAGGTCATTTCAACCACATCTTTAATGATTGCCAGAATAATTTCTAGTGTTTTTTATGGTTTTCATTGTAAACTGAAGTTCTTGTAAAATATATGCAGTATAATGTAAAATAGCAATTTTGGCTGGATTGGTCAATTTTGAGTTATATTATTTTGCTTCAGTTAACTACAGTAGTTTCATAAAATATACAAGAATAGCTAGCTCATACATACTGTATATATATATATATACAGTATGTATGAGCTAGCTATTATATATTATATATATATATATATATAATACGCATAAAATTTGCGTTATGTACACCAAGCACAAAATTAGCTAAAAATAAACTTTAACGGCCATTGTCTCAAAATGACACAATCTCTGTATTGTTTTTTCCAGCTTGTAAATATGGCCACCAAATTTGACATGCTGTTTTTTAACAAAAATAGCTGGTAATTTACAGAGGCTTTCTTATGTAATTTCTATTTTATGGAGTATTTTACATCAAATAATAACCAGATTTCTGCCATATACATAGTATTTTGTAAATAATTAATCCAAAACCAAAAAATGTATAAATACTTCTGTAAATAACTACTTAGTAATTCCTCAGAATGAAACAGGAAAACACGCTTGGGAGCTTGTACACTTCCACTGAGAAAAACGTGTTAGGATAAGCAAATGTGTTCATATTATGAAATATTCTTTAATTTGAATGTAGTGAATATTAATAACAACATAAAGAAGTCATAAAGCAAAAAGTGTTTGCATTGCATCTGTGTGTCTTTGACCTGTGAGAGCAGCCGTGGCATGCAGCGTGATAGATGGTGTGTTGTGTCTGACTTTGTTTAGCACTGGTCATCTGTTTGCGCGTCCTGACACTCTGTTCATGTGTCCTGCAGCTGAAGCAGATGGAGGTCCAGCTGGAGGAGGAGTATGACGACAAGCAGAAAGTCTTGCGTGAGAGGAGAGAGCTGGAGTCCAAACTGCTGAACGCCCAGGACCAGGTACTCCCATAACACTGCCTCTGATCGCTGTGAGAGTGTGTGTGTGTGTGTGTGTGCGTTTGAGTGTGCCACTCTTTTTGATTGGAAAGGACTATGTGTTATGGGTTTTGAAGCAAGATAGAAAAATTGAGTGCGTTTGATCATACTTGCTGAAGTGAAGTGTTTTGTCCTTCAGGTGAGCCAAAGGGATGTGGAGACGGAGAAGAGGCTCAAGAAAGACCTGAAGAGAACCAAAGTGCTGCTGGCTGATGCCCAGATTATGCTGGACCACCTGAAGAGCAACGCCCCCAGCAAGAGGGAGATCGCCCAGCTCAAAAATCAAGTACACCGCTCTATTACACACTTTACTGTGCTTTACCAGGTGTACCCTTGACCTTAGCACCATATTTGCTAGTGATGGTAGGAAAATGTAACACACTGACTGGTCCAACTCAAACACACTGCAAATAATGAGAAGCCGTCCAGTGATTTTATCTTGTTTCCAGACCTATCAAGCTTATTTCATTATATTTTTAGTCAAATGATCTCACAGATAATCAGCAGATAATCTTGCTGGTTTCACTTGATACATGTCAATATGACTTCTTTCAAGAAATCATCATCATAAAACAATGAAGAAAATCTTGAAACAAACTTTCTCCAAGACAGTTTCACTTTTTTAAGTAAATGCCCTCAAACAAGTTACATTATCCTGAAAAAAAAGTCAGATTTGTTGAAACCGGTAAAATTATCAGCCAGTGCAGTAAGATGATTTCACAAAAAAACATAAGCTAAAGCTCCTAAGTCTGGATAAGAGATAAAATAACTTAACAAGTCTGTCAGTTTTTGCAGTGCTCTTGTGAACTTAACTCGATCTCAGAGGATAAAAAATCCACACAGGCTGATAAAGCCTCAATCCTCTGCATATCCTGGTATTTTTAGCAGGTTTTGGACACAAGCTTGACCCTGGCCTCCTAATGTTTTGTCCCTCACCTCCCCCTACCTGTTCCTCCCTTCTGTCTCTCACAGCTGGAGGAGTCAGAGTTCACTTCCGCGGCAGCAGTGAAGGCTCGTAAGGGCATGGAGATTGAGATAGAGGACTTGCACATCCAGATGGAGGATGTGGTCAAAGCCAAGATGTCGGTGAGTCAGAGAAAAGGCGTTCCTCCATCTACCTAAATTAGTGTGATTAGCCATGTGTCCTGAGGGTATAATATCAGATGGAGAGTTGAACAAATTCACATTACCTGAATTGACTAGACAGTCAAACACATCTGCACCTGTCTGTTTGTTTTCTCTATTCTTTTAAACATACATAGGTTGAATGCGTTTGACTGTTTTATCAAACATATTCACACTCGTTCTGTGGTGTGTCATCATCAATGTGCATATAATCTCTAAAATACACATTTCCAGCTCATAAAACATACCTAGCTTTTTCATCTTATAATACACATACCGCTTTTTTTGATGTTTTTGCCTAAGAGAAATTGCTGCGTGTAAATATATTTCTTTCCTCTTCTTTTGATGAGTAAATTAAATCAAAACAACAACAAAAAAAACTGTTTAATTAATAGAGAACTTATGCCTATCAAATTTTCGCTCTTCAAAATGCAAAAAAGACTCCAACATTAATATGCATACATCACCCAGCTGTGGTGGGATATTGAAATAATAAATGCCCTTTGGCATATGTCTCATTTCAACATTTTGCTCTAATGGATAAATAAGCTTTGTTGAATGTTTTTTTTCCATCTGCTCATTAATGGCTGTCTCATGAGAGTACTGCCTGCATTTCAGAATTGTAGACTGAGGATGTTTGTGTCTCTGGGGAAGACACACAGAGTGCTGTGTGCCTGTGCTCTGCTTGTTAATTGCACCATTTATGGCAAGGAAAGGTCTTGTAAATGTCTCAGATTAGAGAGTGCATGTTGAGGGCCTGAGTCTGTCTCTCCTGAACAGAGAGGATGAACTCTAAATAGGACATCACCAGTATGCTGCACTGGCTGCACTTTTCCCCGCCTAAATGAGCCAATTGATTATCTCCAATTGGTCTCATCCTCCAGCCAGAACCCTGTCCAGATTGTGTTTCATTGCCATTAGATGAGATTCCAGGACTGCCAGGGCTTGGCTGGCTAATGACCATTTATCATATTCAATAGCTCATGAATAAATCCTGTCATTCTGTGGTAAATTGTCCTTCCTTCTCTCTTTGTCTCTCAGCTAGAGGAGCAGGTTAGCCGTCTGCAGAGAGAGAAGAACGATCTGCAGTCTCGTATGGAGGAGGATCAGGAGGACATGAACGAGCTGATGAAGAAACACAAGGCTGCAGTCTCCCAGGTAACCCAACCCGCCCAACGTCTCAGTATCATCCAGTATCACGAGTCCTTCCCCTATCTGTCTTGAAGCCTGCTCTACTAGGCGGGAAGACTAGTCTACTGTCTACTAGACAGTGGAATGGAAATGGACTGAGACACAATCCCCTGAAAGAGTATAATTCCTTGTTATTTCTGCATGTGTAAGTACAGCGGCTTTGAGATGAGATGAGATGTAAGAGATACTCACTTCCAAATACTGTATGTGCCATGCCATTATTTGCTGCCATCAGAGAGAGATGCAATGTGCTCTACAGCAGATGACATGAATTACACATTATTTGGCTTGGCCGCAGTATTTTCCTTGAACCTTTGACATTGAAAGTGCAAATATGTTTTTGTACAGATAATTGAATTTCTAAATTTGAATGTATGCAGTCTCTCTCTCTCTCTCTCTCTCTCTCCCTCTCTCTCTCTCTCTCTTTTTCATTCACACACGCACACAGACACACACACACACTACTCCTACTGAATACTGACTTTATCCGTGTGTGTGTGTGTGTGTGTGTGTGAATGCCAGTCTGCCAGGGACTTGAGCCAGATCAGTGACCTGCAGGCCCAGCTGGAGGACGCCACAAAGGAGAAGCAGGAGATCCAGGAAAAGGTACAAGAAAGTATTCAGGAGAACTATAGCTGCTTGCCAGGAGACCACACGCTGACTCAACTCTTCCTCCTGATTAGACCTCTACAAGTTTCTCTGATTATTGTGACCAAAAATGCTTCATTTTTGCGGCGGCTTATACTCAAAACCGTGATGCAATTTGCATTTAAATGGTGGGAATCAGTCAAAATTTAGAGTCAAGGAAAAAACTTGTACTTTTGCCACCATATATAAAGAAAGGGTCATGTACATTAACTCAGCAACTCGTTTCCATGGCCTCACAAATTAAATAAAATGAAAGCGCTCGCTTTTGTCCTCTCAACGCTTACCTCCGACCTTGATGCACCAGCCTGTCATGGTGATTTGTCTCTGTTGCTGTTTTGGCATTTCAGATCCATGGTTCAAAAGTTAAGTGAATGTCCTCTGCAGCATTTTATCAACACTTTCATGTAAAATATCAGGAATTTTTTAGGCAAATGAAAAAGGTTATTGTTTCCTGCCATTGGAAACAAACGCGAAAGCACTATCAGATGATTTGGTTTGTTTGGTTGTTTGTTTGAGGGTGATTTTGTGGTAAAATGTGATCATTGGGCAAAATTGCAAAACTTAATTTAGCCATTTTATATGAAAATGTTGGAAAAAGGCATGCTCTCTCAAATTTTAATGGGATTCGTTTAATTTACATCAGTTATGAGTCATATGATTATGCCAATGAACTGCAAAGTCCTGGAGGTGCCATTTTACTCACACATTAATCTGCCCTCACAATACTTGCTCTCAGAGGAGTCATGCAATGTCCTACTCCTACTCCTCTACGTGCAACGACTTCTGTATTTGCTAGTTGCTTTGTACACTCGCACACACACACACTCACACACCAGGCTGTAAGGCATTGTTAACGCCTGCCAGAGAAGGCAGCGATAGCCATCTAAAGTCTCTGACCTTGGAGTGGTTATCACATTTCCAGCAGGAGGAAAATCTGGCTTCTTTAATAATATCAAAGGAGAACTCCAAATCCTGCTTGACTCAGATGCAAAGTCCCTCATTAGGTGCCATGCTGCATTTTGGGTCGGTATTTGTTACAACGTATCTTTCTTCCTTTTATCAGTCATGAGAAAATGATTCAGATGGAAGAAGTGTGCTGGGCATTGATCTCCCCTCTCTACAAAGCCTGTGAAACGGTTGTGACTTTGTTAGTCAGCCTGATCTCCTTCTAACCATTTGCGGCACATGGGAGGGGGGCTTATCTAGAGCTCATCATCCAGACTGGAAACACAATAATATTATCTACCAGCAAAACAACTGGATTAACTGTTTAAAAAAAAAAAAAAAAAAAAAAAATGCATTGGTTTTTGGCACTTGGATTTAACATTACAGAGTATTTTGTAGTGTTCACTAAGAGGAGGTGGAAAACAGAGGTCAAGGAGGAGGTGTGCAGTAAGCAGTGCTCCTCAGGGAGTCATTGTGTGTGTGTGTGTGTGTTCTTCCAGCTTCATTCACTGCAGAGCCAGCTAGAGTTCCAGGAGCAGTCCATGGTGGAAAAGTCTCTAGTGAGTCGTCAGGAGGCCAAGATCCGTGAGCTGGAGACCAAGCTGGAGTACGAGAGGACACAGATCAAACGCCTTGAGGTGAGATAATCCCTTGTGTCCTGTATAATGAGCCAGAGGTAAAGGACATGCTCCGTGAACCTGTATATTCAAATCTGACATTTAATATACAATTTATTAAGAGGCAAATATATAAAGTAAGGGTATGATTCCCTTTGCACAGTTGTGTGTGTGTGTGCTGATCGAAAAAAACCCACATCCAACAAGGAATAAATGCAAGTAAAAACACATATAAACATATAAAAAACTTTTTTTTTTGTACTTTCATAAAGAAGAAGAAGAAGAATAGAATAAGAATAAAAACAGACCAGTCATCTGAATAAGTTTGGTCTGAGTGTGCGGCCAACATTTATTTCTTGTTGGAGGCAAATTTATAATTTGTGACCCTTGTTACACTCCATCCTCCTCACCAGCTGTCATTTCTACTCACTTCTAGTGCTGGGTTCATATGATATGATATGATATGACATGATATGATATGATATGATATGATATGATATGATATGATATGATATGATATGATATGATATGATATGATATGTTATGATATGATATGAGTAAGTTATTGATATATTTGAGAAAACAATATTGCAAGACATTGGTTAATATTCCTTAATATTTTTGTGTACAACGGGATATTTTCAGAACATGAGATTAGTAAATTGGTCCTTTCTGCTCAGTAACATTGCCCACAGTCCACACAGAAAAGATCAATCGAAGGCGGGAGCAAGTGGACAACTTAGAACCATTATTCAATCATTTTTGTCAGTGTTAAAAGTGAACAAAGAGTGGCGGAGGAGGAGAAAGCTTGTGAGGTTTTATGTAGAGCAAAAGCGCTAATTGTGTAGCTCAAGTGGTGTTCATTTTGATCCTGTGTGAGAGGAGAGTTCCACCCGGTTCCACACGGTTTCTCCCCCAGAGCCTGGTGGGCCGTCTGAAGGAGAACCTCGAGAAGATGACAGAGGAGAGAAACCAACACAGCGCTGCGGAGAACCGGGAGAAGGACCAGAATAAACGCATGCAGAGGCAGATAAGGGACATGAAAGAGGAGATGGGAGAGCTGTCCAAGAAGGAGACCGAGGCCAGCCGCAAGAAACACGAACTGGTGAGGCCTTAGGGCGCTGCTAGAAAGGCAGCGGGGGGGAGATCGTTTTAAACTTGATGCAATTTATTGAAGTTTGTA
Organism: Centroberyx affinis; assembly: GCF_046629955.1. NCBI lineage: Eukaryota > Metazoa > Chordata > Actinopteri > Beryciformes > Berycidae > Centroberyx > Centroberyx affinis. The sequence continues at coordinate 30,253 of NW_027281479.1, read as the reverse complement.
TTGGAGGAGGTAACCGTGATCCTTCCGTTCACCAGGAAATGGACATTGAGAGCCTGGAGGCAGCAAATCAGAGCTTACAAGTGGACCTTAAGCTGGCCTTCAAGAGGATAGGTGACTTGCAGGCTGCCATCGAGGACGAGATGGAGAGCGACGACAACGATGACCTAATCAATAGGTACAGCAGACCCTTAGTCTTCTCCATACTGTGGGAAGGCAGAATTTCCTTTGTGTCAGTAAATGTATAACTGGTGCACCTATACAGCAGGACCTTAGCTACAGACTGCAGTGTCCACTCTGGTCTCGGAGTGCTTTCTCTTTGTAAGTTACAAGATGAGAACTGATAATTATCTGACTTGTATCTATTCATTCTTTTCATTTCCCACAACTTCCTACATCTGTTTCTCTCTAACCTCTCTGAGAGTTGTTCCTCCCTCTGTCTGTTCCCCAACTACTTCTCATCTGGTTTAATTCAGTCTCCTGCTCCTGATCTTTTGTCTTGTGTGTGTGTGTGTGTGTGTGTGTGTGTGTGTGCGTGTGCGTGTTTATTTATTTGCTCTTATTGGATTTTGCCCTCTTTCACACTTGTTGTTTGTGTATCTCACTTTTTTCTGTTTCTCTTTTTTCCTCTCCCTTTCCACACTTCTGCCAGTTTACAAGACATGGTGACAAAATATCAGAAAAGAAAGAACAAAACGTGAGAACGGAAAAGTGCATCCTTTGTTTTTGTCATTATGGCTGTTTTCAAGTTGTTTTCTCACCCATTTTCACCCATATGAGAGAAAAATGCAGTATTCCTGAATCTTTCAGTTCATGTTATTGACAGTAACACTGAGACGAGAAGAAATTTTGAATAGCGTGGAAAACCTGCCTGTGAAATCACTGTTTAAAGGATAATACCCGTGTTTTTTTTAAGTTTGTGCCAATTGTTTGTATTGCCTCTCTACTTCATATTATTCCAGGTGGTTCTGCACACAGTCAGCGTAGTTCTTGTTTTCCAACCTTCAGAAGAAGCCATTTGTTGCCATTCATTTTTATACAGTCTGATAAACAATTTCCACAGACTTGAAAATTGCCCGAGCTAGATAATCCATCACAGTAAACATGAAGCCTTAACTAACTTGGACATTTCGACCAGGAAATTATCCCTCAAAACATGTAACCTTACAAATGCACACATCCATATCTTTTTTTTAGTGCGTCCTTGTTAGCTGTGACACAAGATAATTTCAAGCTAAATTTCATGCTAACTGTTAAAAAATCTGATCACATACAGCATGCACTGCAAAATGACTGGGGAAATGTCAACTAGATGAAAACAGTACTAATGGGCTATAACTCTAAATGACACCGGTATTGTCCTTTAAGCCAATCTCACTGCTGTGGAAAGATGTGACTCGATTGAAAAACAACAAAAGTGTTACAGAGTTACATACTGTATCGCATTCTCAGATACTGCATTATTGTCTCCTTAAATATTATCAACCATCATCCTTTGCTTAACTTGAACTACCACCACAGTCCTGCATCAAGTGCCTGTCAGGAGGGTTAATGCTGGTTTGTACTAAACTCCACAGCTGTTTTGACTGTCTTCTTCTACTTTGTGGCCCTTCCAAAGCACATGCAACTAGTCCATACCTCACTGAGTATAAAGCATGCTTGTAAGTGTTTGATATGTTTATATGCGGTCATACATGAAAAGCTTTAGTTGATTGCCACCATTAGTTGTGTATGAAATGTATAAGAAATTTATTTTATTCATATTATTTTATTTCACAAATACATTTTCACTAAACATTTTCATGCTATTATAATATCTTACATTACAATTCTCTTTTGTAATTTTACACTTCCACATAATCATTCTTATGTGCTTTCCACTTTCCACCAAGGTTTATTGCACACTGAACACAGAATAAAGCACCATTAGGGAGTCCAATATCACTGCACTTCAACAATGTATTAAGGATGTGCTGCAGTACAGTAACAATGCATCTCAAAATCTTATTATAAAAAGTGAAAAAAAGTGTCTCAAGAATTTGATTGATTTTCAAGTGTCATTTTCTTGATATTAGTGAAGTGATTTACTTTATTCTGCCTTGTTTCAAGATATTTAACCTTTTCTCTAGAAACAAGCGAGACTGCCTTGGAAACAAGCGGTATTATCTCCTCCAATTGTGAGACTGTTTTTAACACTGAATATTAGACTCAATGATTTATAAGATGTTAATTTTTTTGGAGGGTTGAAAATAACACAAATGTGCAACTTATGGTGGCAATCTGCTAATTTACTTTCTGCCAAATTTATAAGTGCATACAGTATACAAGTATAGCATGACAAGACACACACTTCACACACACTTAGCGTGTTAGAAGTAAACTGCATGTGCTGTGGAAGAGCCCATAAGCATAATTGCTGCAGCAATGCTTGTAACTGACATTATGGCAGCACATTGTGATGGTACTGCTGCATTAGTGGTAGCACAGTCAACTAGCGGTGCAGGACAGTAACTGGACAGTGCAATACTGAAAATACTTTAACCCCAGCTACCTCGATTTACTGTATGCAGTTAGTTCACTAATCCAATCTCTTCTCATAGTGTTGAGAAACATGCGTTATTATTGTTTTATATAACAGACACTCATTTTGTCTTGCTTGAACATTGATTGTGAATTTTAAGTGTGCCTTAACAACTAAAAAACTTGATGTGACTGAGTAAATCCCATTTGCTTTCAGTTTTACACAACAATAGCAATTTAGTGCCACGTTCAATAATTTAAACATTCATCAGAGCATAATAAAGGAATGTAGTCCTCAGCTTGTAGTTGACATATCCTTTCATGATTTCCTGCTTCAACCTCTGATTGCTTCTTCAAAGAGACATGGCATCCCACTCTTTATGAGTCAATGCGCGTTGTTATCCATTTTTCATCAGACAACTTGTGTATCAGCGCTCCGCTTCTCTCTTTGTGCAACTCAAGGCAAAGAAAAATGATTTGCCGTGTTTACTTAATAGCAATTTCTTTCCTCCTCTAACCTAATGCAGTAGCAGTGCGGATAAACAATAATGGAGGAGGTGATTTCTGTTTTAAATTATGAAGTGGATTTTCCGGATGATCTGCATTACCGTTCAATATTTATGTAATGACTGCTTCACTACAAAGATCACAACAGCAGGATTATTATTACTATAGTGGGTGATAATGTAAGAATAGCTGTGAGATGTGAGAAGGTCTTTTTCATACTGGGCTTCCCTTAGCAGACTATCATAGCTGTAATAGAATGTCTCTCCTTCAGTATTAAAGTAAGTAGGGGAAATATTATAAAACTGTTTTAATAGCCTGGATCTGATGTAACTATCATCTTTCCGTTTTTTTTTTTTAATCAACACGGTCTGAGATGACTACCACCTGTGCTAATTACAATATGCTAATTATCTTTTAGTAGTACAGTATGTAGGGGAACATATTACATAAGACCCAGCGTGTACAGCGCACTCTGTTTAGATAGCATAAATTGATGCTCTATGCTCTTTGTTAATATGCAATACACAAATGTTGAATAGGCACCACAAGAACATGGGATTGGTAGGATGTACCACAAGTGCTAAAGTGATAGGAACAAGCCATACACGATTTGATGCTGAGTATAAGTATTTGTGACAAAGATTTACAACCAGTGGAGGCCAATTGTCAGAAGCGATTAATGTCCACTTCTAACTTCTTGGGGCTTGTTTGTATCTAGGAGCCTCAGGACTGGTTAGCTAGTGGTGTGGGGCCAAGGACAAATTGTTTGTGACACCATTTGCAAAGCACTCAATTGCAAGGCACCTTTTATTTCACGTGTGTGTGTATGTGTGTGTGTGTGTGTGAGGGGTGTTGTGGGCAGGTTGCAATATTTTGTTGTGCAATATATCATGTTAAAAAAAACAGCATGCACTGTGGAGCTGAAAATATTTTGCAATAACTGTTAAAGCCAAGAACTGATTTAACCAATGGCAACTGTGAAACAAACTTCACAAATCAATATCACAATTGCATCGCCCACCTCTGCCATGTAATTCCTCAACTGGAGAAAGAGAAGGTGGTTGAGTTTAACTCTTTGTGATTTTACCTTCAATTCTGATATTGTGATAATGTGTGCCACACATGGATCTACTTTTACAATGACAAGTGACATCACAGTTACAATGACATATTTCAAGCATTTTATTGGTTAGCACTACTGTTTAGCTTCTGTAGTGCTTTGTGCCTGTCCTTGGTGCCGGCTTGTACACACATACAGGGACATGGCTCTGGGCGAGTTTGACTGAAGGGAGTATTATGCACTCGCTGGATATCAACCTAGCAACCTATTGAATCTCATGGACCCATCATCTAATTGTTTTTTTTTTGTTTGTTTTGTTGGGGGGGTTATCAGATGTATTCAGTACACACAGTAGAGAGAGACACAGGAAACACTGGACAAAGGAGGGATGACATGTAAAAGCCGAACTTGAACCCACATTGTTAGCTTGCTGCCTCATGAAGCACCTTTCAAATTTATGTGATCATCATTACCTTCTCCCAGAAAGCCTGACTGTAAGGTTGATGATGAGGAAGCTAAATAACGACTTAAAGGTCAATGGTAATGCTCTGAACAACAGAAGGCATGAGAGATACCATTCAGTCTTGAATATGAATTGGAGGCATCTCTCTGTTTATGCTCTCTCTCTCGTTCTCACTCTCACTTTCTTTCTCTCTCTCTCACACAATGTGCTCCCCCCTGCACACGCACCTTTCTCAAGGTAAAAAAAACAAACATTCTTGTGGTTTTCAGGCAGACCACCAAGAGAGATGGGTGGAGGGAGAATTCACTCTGCTCTCTATGTAAACATGATTGAATGTGTGACACATCACCTAGTGACAAAGGAAATGGTACTCTTCACTGGGAGACCTACGTATCTGGCATGTTAATGTGTGGACAAATGATAGAGCTCAGCAGTCTGGCTGTCATCTCAGACCTCTTCGAATATTGTGTTTGCTCCTGATAAGCATTTTGCATCCTGTTCCAAGGCTCCCATAGATAAGCTCGTCTAAGAAGAAAGATCTGTTACCTGCATTGGTATTTCTCATTTTTTAATGATAGTAAACTGACTTTAGACACTGCAGTATATTTGCTATTCATTGATAGATAGGACAAATATTTTAAATGAATGAAGCATGATTCTTTTAAAGCTATAGTAGGTAAGATTCAAAATAATTGTAAAGATGTAACTCTAAAAATCTGTCATGAATCAGGAGGGATTGAAAAAGCGCCTCTACGAAAAAACCCTGTCATCATAGAACAAGATTTTGCCCTGGAACAGTGTTTTTAAAATCAGTCGTCTAGCTCTGAAACCAAAAAATGCAACATGGAGCCTGTAATTGCCACAGAGCCACAGCTGCGCATGTCAAGTGTAGCTTTAGTGTTTATAACATATACATTGTCATGCAATCATAAAACTGTTTATCATGGAATGCAGAAATTCATTTTCACACCTCATTTAGCCACAGTAGACACAGTAGCTTGCAACAACGTTGGAAATGACATATGTTCAAACAAATGGAGGTGGTGATTTCCTTGAAAATCATATGCTGCAGTTCTCAAACACATTTTGTTGATGATGGGAGTTGACTTACAGGTTATGCCTTTTCCCCTTTCCTCCTCCCCACCATTTCCTTCCACATTAACTCCTGCAGACAATGAGATGGATAATTCAGAAAATTCACCTTCACCTTTGAAACAAATGAACAAGGGTTGACCTTATCCAGGTGGAATCTACTTTGCTTTTCCATCGGGGTTCCCGGGTCTCTGTATGTTGATTGTTATTGTCAAGACCAGGGCTAGAGGGCTGCCTCATTGGCTCCACTCCAATAACAATCTCCATGAACAAGTCACATGCCACACAGATGCTAGTAGCCGAGACCCAGCCAGACAAGTTAATTAGGCATTCAAGAGCTTCATTTACATTCTGCTTACAGAATGCATTTGCTTAACCATTTCTGTTGACCATAGAGCATCATGAAAGTTTCTACACTTAACTGTTGCTTACCTGAAGCCCGCCTGGGTTGCCTGTGCATCATACTGATCCCAAACATATTGTTGTGTGTGAAAAGAACGTGTTATATGACTAACAAAAAAAACAACAGTTCTGGCATCTAAAACCTCCCAGTGTTGCACTGTTAAAAAAAAAAAAGTTCATCTTCACAAGTCATTTAGTCTCATATTGCGTCTTAAAATCTGTCTCCAATGAAGTTTAACTTGTTTCTGGAATGCCAATATCTTGAGACAAGGCAGATTAAGGCAGGTCATTTCACTAGTACTAAGAAATTGACACTTAATTTAGGAAAATTCTTGAAACAAGCTGATTTGCAATGGAAACAAGGAAAATTATCTCACCTCATTGTCAGTAAATAAGATTTTAAGACTCCATACTAGATTAAATGACTCAAGGTGGATATTTTTGGTCTGTTGTGTTGCAGTCTCTGTCCACAGTGATGCATCCTTCTCACGAACTGTAGCTGATTGTGTTTCTTCACAGTGGGGATGAGACAGAAACAGACTCAGAAGTGGAAGACCGTGTGGATGGGGTTAAGTCTTGGCTGTCCAAGAACAAGGGCTCCACCAAGACCCTGCCAGATGAGGGGAGTCTGAAGAGCACCAGGTTAGTACTCTCATCCCTGTGCATCATGACAGACCACCGCCACACATCCCCATGGTTACACAGTGATAAAGCTATCCTCATTCCCAGCCCTAAAAAGGCCCAGGATTACCTAGGGCAGTGTGCAACAGAGGGATGGGTGTTTCATATGATTAGGTGTCAACTCTCTCTCCCAGTCATCTTTCTAATGACAGGAGGCGGCAGGGGGAAGCGGCTGCTGTCAAATTTATTGAAGTGGCCCGTGGCCAGTTGGCACGCCTGCTAAATGGCCCTTCTGCCTCAGTTAGATAGATCTTCACACTGGTTGATTACCTCACTTTCTATATACATACCAGCTATAGCCTGAGGTATTTTATATGGCTTATCGTCCCTGCCTCTATGCTGGTTCCAAGGACAAAATGAAAATGACAAATTTCTAATGTTGCAACATCAGGGAAAGTTGTCGAGGCGCAGACCTCTGAAATCCCAGCTGCCACATATCCTAACTTTTGAGATTCGGTCAAACTCAGGTCAGCATTGTAGTATGGCATGTTGCTGAAAATTAAATGATACAACAGTTAATTATTTTTCCTCTTAAGTTTGTGGAGTCCTTATTTTTTTCTCTTCCTGTCTCTCTTGTTCTGTTGGTTGTCTGTGGTGTCAATTTTCTTACGTAACCCTTTAGATATTCAGCAAATGTAGATGCCAAGGAAGTGAAAGAAGGTAAGGAGAAGATGAATGAAGGAAGTAAAGAGGGAAAAGAGGTAGAGCAGAACAGGTCAATGTCTGTCATGAGTTCCCTAAGCTACAGGAAGCGCTCCAACCTGAAAGACTCCATAGGGGGGACAGGGGACGAGAGTTCCTTGTTCAGCACTCTCAAAGAACAGCCAGACACCCCGGACCACTCCTCCATCCGCAAGGCCAAGTCTAAGTCTGGAGAGCTCCAGGAGGACTGGAAGAAGAGCCAGGACGACCTGGACGACAAGGGCTCCGTCATCTCCCTGGCCTATTCTGAGGCCACCAGCAGAGCCAGGAAGGGCATGGACCTCCGCTGGACCTCCCGCAGCAGTCCTGACTTTGACAAGGACTCCATGGTGTCCTCCCTGGCTCCCAGCAGGATGTCCACCAGGAGGGGCATGTTGGACATGGATGACGACAATAAGTCCACCATCAGCAGCGTGAGCCGCTCTAGCCCTCGATCCCTGCACCGCAGCACCTCCTGGAAGGACGACAGACGCAGCAGCTCACGCATATCCCTGGCCCGCAGCTGTGGCCTCAGTGAGTTTGGCGTGTGTGTGGATGATGATGATGATGCGCAGAGCATGGCCTTCAGTGAGGGGGGTACTTCAGCTTACAGTCCCCGCTCCCTCAGTCGCAGTTTCTCCAATCCAGCCCAACCACGCTCCTCGGATGGCAACCTGCCAGAAACCTCTGACGTTAAGTCAGTCACTCACCGCAACTACCTGGACCCTGACTTGGAGGCTGCCATCAACGAGGTGCTGAGCTTCAAGCCCATCAAGTTCAAGCGCAGCAAGCTTGATGAGTCTAGCGATGAGGAAGAGGAGGAGAAGAAGGGGGCAGGACTGGAGGACAGTAGGAAGAAGGGAGAGGACGAGGGTCTCAGCTGCAGCACATCCAGTGTGCGTCGCTCCGCATCGGGCTCCGCTCTGGACTACAGCAGCCGGCCGTCCAGCAGCTTCAGCACCAGCAGCTCCCGCAGTCGCAAGGCTAAGAAAAAGAAAGTCTCTGAGTCGGACAGCTCCTCCTCAGACGATCGTCACAGCAGGAGGAGCTCCAGGGGAAAGAAGGGCAAGAAGTCCAAGAAGGGATCTAAAAAGAGGCAGGAGGAGTCCGAGGATTCCTCATCCTCTTCATCGGAGTCGTCTGAGTCTTCCTCCGGATCCACCATCTCCTACCGCAGCTCCAGCAGTGTAAAGAGGGGCCCAGCCCAGCTCCCCCCGGCATCTGATGACGAGAAGGAGCCTGCAGGTCATGTGCCACCCGGCAAGAAGGAAACCAAGAAGAAGCAGAAGAAAATGGATAACTTGGTGATGAAGTACCTCTACAAGCCTGACAGTGACTAATGCCAACAGAAGAAGGTGACGCTTGGTGTGATTCTAACCCAGGAGCGTGGAGTAATTGGAATTTAATTGGGATCATTTCACTAAATTAACATACTAACCCAGTCTGCTGTCTTTAAATGGTTTAGTACGTGTAGGTGAGGCTGTAAATCATCCTTGTGATACATTAATGTTGATTTGTATGATAATGGATTAGTCCTTGCTGTGTTTTTGAAAAGTCATATTGACTCATTGAATCATTGGTGCCAGAGTAGAATTTGATTTGTGGCTCCTGGTTTCCAGTCATTAAGCATAAACAGGAGGAATCTTTTTGCAAGTCTTTTACGCTGGATATTGTCCTTAAAGGATGCCACAACACAAGGATGCTACAACATTTTGCTGTTGCCAACATTGGTTTTATGATGAAAAAACACTGATGATTTTCACAAACCTGCTATAGTTTATGTCTGTTGTCTGTGTTATTTGCACACTCCAGTCTCTTCAGTTCTATTTCTAATGGCATCATCAACAACTTAGAAACACTGCTTGCCTGAGAGGCATACTCCATCATTGCAATAAAGAAGCAGTATTAATATATAAAGATTACTTACTTGCTTGTATTTGTTGCTTTAACTTTCATTTTCCCCATTCCCAGCCAACAGAAATAAACAGTGCACCGCTGAAAATAGTCGCCATAAGACATGCCAATGCTAGTGTTGTAAAGCAATGTTAACCTTCGGCTTCTGTTTTGCAAAGATGGATTGTACCTCTGCAAGTGTGAGTGTGTCTCTGGGAGTTGTTTTTGACACTGTTAGAAATAGGTTGTGAGAGAGTGGTATTTGGAGTGACACAGACAGAGTCTCAAGGCTGTGTGTACGTGAAAGTGATCAGTGCTGTTCTACAAGTGCAAACACATTTTGGCAGTGAGGCAGAAGCAAAATTATACCAGTTTTTGCTTTAACATGTTCAGTGAGAAGAGTTTTATAAGTGTGACACAACTGTTGCCATAATCGAACATGAACACTGTTTGCATCATAATTAAAATGCTAAATTTAGGGCAAAGCTTCAGCATAAATAATAATAATTGATTCTGTTGTTTACAAGTATGGTAGCAAGAGCCAAGGTGCAGGTATAATATACACAACAACACAGTATTCTCGCCGACAAAACTATGAATGTTGATGTCACCCCCAGTGCACTGAAAGCATGATGCTGGATGATGAGACCTTGGACATTTACCTCGCTAATTTCACTTACCCTCCACTATACTGTAGACATTATGCAAGCCATTATGCAACATTCACAATGTTTATGCAATGCATGAAAAGCGTGAATGTTTGACTCAGAGAGCCTTTGACTTTCCTGCACGGTATTCGCGCTTGTCGAGAGAGGGAGAGGTTACTGTGACTGATTTCTACCGGTGCAGTAAAAAGCTTGCATGGTTTGAACCCTGGTGAATTCTGTGTTTTTTTTGTGTTTCATCTGGGACTGTACTCACCATGGACCGAGAACGTTTGCAGCTGCATTTTTCCTATGTTTGTTCCTATTAAACAAAAAAAAAAGAAAAATGAGTAGGGAACCACTATAAAATCACCATAAAATTTAAAATGTACACACTTTAGGCAACGTGTTTATTGCTGTCTGAGGGAGAGTGTATTCACTTGCTGCCTAAAATGTTCATGGTTCCCTACTCCATCTTTTCTAGTATGTTGCCTCCTTGGAAACCCTTTGCACCTCTCCACACCCTTCACTGCTGTTTCTACTGTTTATAGCCTCCTAATGATATAATGGTGTGTGTGTGTGTATGTGTGTGTTGACCCCTGTAGCCCTCCAGTGTACCGGAGACACCTGAGTCTTAGCAGACCTGATGAGGAGGATGAGGTGGACAGAGGTTCCAGCAGCCAGTCCCTGAGGCAGAGCGACAGTGAAGGCAGACTGGCAGAGACCACGGCGTAACCCAGGCTCAGGTCGTCTCTCTCTTCACCGACACCAAGCGCACAGGAGGGACACATTTCAATTCCCCGACTCTGCCGCCACTTCCCTAACACACCACTTCTCAACCAGCAAGCAAGGCCAGCTACGGTACTTCCAGAGACAAAAACAGGGGAGAGGCAGAGAGAACACATGTAGTACGATCATTTCGATAGCTTAGCTTGGGCAACTTATTATGCTTTACTTGTTATGGCGTGCCCAGTCACGTGAAATGATATTGCTTCCACGGCTTTGTTTTGTGTCTTTCTTTTCATTCAATATAAAGTATTGAATCAGTTAGTCAATACAGAACAGTAGAGTTGAACCCTATTAGCATATTTTAAGTGCTATCAGAAAAACTTCTTGCTGCTGCTTTATTCAAAAGAACTGCTTTTCAGGCTAATTTAAGCTCTCCTCTGCACTGTTGTTTGAGGACTATTCAGATAGCTCTGCCAAGAGGATTTAGATAAGCCCTCTCTGACTGGACTTCTCCAAGAAGGTCTGACCAACTATTAAGACTATTCTTATCTCCTCCATATTAATGTGGACTAGTGCTGCAGGAGGAATTAACCCATTTTCAATTAATAATCCTGCTTTAAGTTTACTGTATTTAGACATGAAGAGGTTTCTTCCAAATTGAGGTATCCATAATTTGAACAAAGTGACACCTATTCTTACAAAATGATTGCTGACATGAAAGTAAAATTCATTTTGGAATACCATTTCTATCGTAAGACCTTTTCCCACCACAAACATACATGTAAAAGGAAGGAAAAGTCCTTCATATTTCTGAACTACTGAATGATGCTTTTAAGTAAATTTGATCAAAAATTTTACATATATCATTTTGGAATGAAACCCTACATACAAATTTCAAGGGAATAACAATTCCTCAAGATAGTGAGAGAAGTATTTTGTGAAAATAAGGTTTTGTGTCATATGCCTGCTGTAACTGTAAGTGGAGTGCATGGTGGAATGCTTTTGGTCTGGCTCTTTTTAGGCTCAGACATGCTTTTGCCCACTTGTGTCATGTTTGTTGAACTTCAAAGGGAATGTATTTGTTTGCGGGTATAAAAGAGATTTCCAGAAGGCTTTTTACATCCTGCAAATGCAGATATGTATTGTGTTTGTCAGGTCTGTCCATGTGTGTGTGTTTGTGTCTGTGTGTGTGTGTGTGTATTTTTCTGTTTGTTCATCAAGATGTCTTCTCCACCATTCAAGGTGGGGCGAAACAAAAAACTGAATGCTAAGTGCGGCTGTGTGACAAAAATGAATCCATGACCTTGACCTAGAAGGCCAGAGACATTGGCAGGCAACTGAGATGTTGCAGTCCTTTGGCTGTTATGGTTTGTTTTTTGTCCCTCAAAATGCACACACACTGTATGTGACAAATTGAAGAGATCTGCTCCTTTTTAGTGTTAAATCCTCAAATTTATATTCTCATATTGGATATATAGTGAGCTAAATGTTTGGACATTGATGTTTTGGCTGCATATTCTGTTACTTCGGATGGTATAGTGCAGATTGTCTTAACTGAGGGGTTTTTTGGCCAGTAAAATGATGACAGCCCTTTTAGCACACGGTCCTCCCATTTCAAAGTGCCAAAAATTGACAAATTACGCCTATTAAATTCAAGACTTCTAGAAGTCTACAGTCCATGAAAACCACCTCAATATCTAATAAGATTTTATTTTATTTCCAGCCTGTGTGCATTTTAATGTATCTCTAAGAGGATTCAGATGTGGATTATTCTTGACTCTTACTTTGAGGCGTTATAGAGAATAAGTTATCTACCCACCTTAAATCAAAATCTGCATGCAGGTTCTTGATAAAGAATGACTTAATTAGGTTTTCTCCCCACATTGCATTCAATAGAAAATAACAAATAAACAAAAGGAGATTCTTGCCTAACTTTAACTCCATAACAGGAGCTTGTTGATTTGAGGAATGTTTGCTATCTCAGACTTTTGTTTATTTGTACTCATTTAGCCACCCGTGTACTCCATATTGCCTCATAGAATACTGCCAAAAATACCCTCAAATTAAAGCTGACAGTCTGCTCTTAAAATTCATTACCTTTGTGTAATTTCAGATCCAAAGTGACAAGAGCAGCTAAACTATCAGCGTGTTGCTGTCCAGATACATCCGAAACTCACTGTATGTTTCTATATTTGGCCTTACGGAATGATAATGATATCCTTAGATGATTGTGATCTTATGAATTTTAAACTTTATGTAAATTACGTCTAGGTAGATTTGAATAAGGAAGCATATATATGTGTGTGTGTGTACTGTCTGCTCATGTGCAAAGAAAATAAGCTTCAAGTATCTGGCTTACTATTTGCATATCTTCTCAGAAGAAGCTTATCTGCATATCATTTCTTATTTTCTCATATTTTCTTTGCTTTAGACATGAATATTAATGTGGAACACAGGACACTTTGATGTCAATGCTTCAGAATAGAGTTTTGTTAAATTGAAAGAAATATTGTATGTTTCATTGCATCTAAGTTGGAGTTGCTGGCTTTACACATATTGCTTGAAATATTTGTATAATTCATATCTTTGAAAAAGGCTTGTCTATTTTCATTATCGAACAAATCACCATTTGTGATAAGAGTGATTTTTGAGTTAGTTTTTTAGTAAATAAATTCAGCTGTTTGTTTACAGAATCAACGTGGGCTTGTTTTAATTGTACGGAGGTAGAATTTAGGTGCATTTTGTGTTCAATTCATCACCATCAGAAAACAGTTGGAGGGAACTGAACAAAAGATGGTTGGACAGGGAGGCTGGACAATTTCAGCAAAACAAGACATTGATGTGTTTGATGAATTTTAGCTCATCTACCCCAGAGCTACCAGAGTCGCTTTTCATCATACCCATTCATTTCTCCCAGGAGACTACAGAGGAAACAAACAATTCATTGGAATGATTAATTCTGAACAGTTGGAAAGGCAGATGAATCAGTGAACACTGCTTACAATACCTCACCACAGTTCGGTAGTTAATATTACTGCGGTGCATCTACACTGTTCAAAACTAAGCTCGGGGCAAATTCAGTAAGATCAAAAACCAAGAGCAAGCACAGTCTTCCTTCCCACATCAATCTCTATTCTATATAGGTGAAGCTTACCTAGATTCAAAGGGATTGGTGGTTTTAGATTACCACCTTGGTTGACATTCACACTCACTCTGTTTTGCTTTAAATAATCCTCCTATTTATCCAGCCAATCTGTAATCCTCATTCCTATACACAACCTGTTCTGTGCTTCACTCTGTGCCAGGGAGCTTTTGCAGTAATTTCACTTCACTTGCGTGCATCCTCTGGGTGGCTGCATGTTTCTGCTTAAAGGCTTTCCATTGAGTGGCAGATTAAATTCTGCTCCTGATTTTACTTCTTTGGGCTCTAACACTGTTTCACAAACCACTGGAGCAGGAAGTCATTAGCTCGACAAAGGCAAGCAGGTCTGTGTTTACGGTGCCACCCTCCCTGTTATTTAGACAGAATGGTTTGGCCACACACATCTACTACACCAGAAGTCTTGCGTTGCTTCTCTATGGACAGGGTTGCCCTGCTCTCGCATTATATATAATTGTAATTGCATCTAAGTATAATCTTGACATTACTGTGCATATGATTCATTCTCTAGAAAATTACAGTATGTTGTTCCCACATATGGTTCACATCTCCTTTTGGAATATGTATATTATTGTATGTATATTATTATTCTTTCTTTACAGTCTGTCATACACATGGAAACCACTACACTTGTTCTTGTCTCCTCTAACAAGCCCCCCTTCCTTTGTGCCAGCTGACAAAGAAACTCTTGCACCTTTTAAAATTACAAAGGAGATGGAGAACAGCCAAAACTGAGTCCGAGTAGACTCTCAAATAAAACTGTGAGCCTGTTTTAGTGTAAGCGGCTCTATCTGCCAAGCAGAGAATCCATCTCTCCGTTTTGACCTTGGTAGGAGGCCACCCTGCCAGGCGGTAAAGCCTGTGGTGGTGCAGTAAGAGGGGAGAATGTGTTTATCAGGCATCATCCTCAACTATTAGTGCTCCCAGTTTTCTGCTGGTTGCCTGCTGTCAATAATGCGCTGATTGGAGGCACTGGGACACTGCCTGCAGGGACCAGGTGAGGAAGCTGGATTCATTTGCAATTCTGAGATGAAAAGGCGCAGCAGAGTGTGCTGCTTGGGCGCCTCCCTTTGTTTGCACATATCATTTCCACTCTAATGAACACTGCGCAGTAGTGGGCCCTTGTAACAAGGCTCAAAGGTAGGCTCAAACATTGTTTACATTTTGCATAGGTCCTTACAGGGCCCGGGGAACAATGAAAGCGTTTTCTCTCTTCCTGTGTGGGACTTACCATGAAAGTGAATCAGTTTTAGCACCCGTAGAGACAGGAAATATTTGATTTAATTCTTGTGCCACTCCTCATATCCAAGCACACTGTAAACCCTGCAAACAAATTGCCGAAACCCTTGGAGTGGGAAAAAAGGGAATGTTGTAATGTCTATCACCAATTTCAATGTTGGAGTCTTCTCTCTATCTCTGCTCCACAGTAAGCAGGTGGCCAAAGCCTCCCACCATGCTCAGTGCTGCTCAGTGCTCAGTCTCCCTGCCAAAGGGGAGTTGGTGCTCCTGCTGGTGTGTGTGTGAGAGAGAGATGAAGACCTAGTATGTACTCTACAGCAGTCTACTACGTCTGAGGGATTTGAGAGAAATAGTCCTCCCTTATGGCCTCTGTCAGTAGGAAAGTGTTGGAAAAAATCATTTACCTGTTTCACAACCCCCCTTGAGCACTAAGCTCAATACACTTTTAAAACTCGCTGCTGTCTCCCAACTGTGATGTGATTTCATTCCCATTGCCTTCTTTCACCTGGCCTTGCTATTTGGCTTTAGTTCTGCAACGTCAGGAACCTCTATAGATTATTTAGAGTCAAGACAAGAGATGCACAAAAACTCAAACTCAAAATACTCCACCTGCAATCCTATTCTCTATCTCACAAATCACCAGCCACAAGTGTTTAAATTCCTGCAATCCAACATACAAACAGAGATATACACTATATACTGTACATCTAAGCACCAAAACAAAGATTTAACGGCAGTAGGGTGGAAATCATCCTATACCCAGAAGGGATCAGAACCTTTAAGAACCTTTAAAGACAAAATAAGTACGGTTTTTACTGTCCCATGACACAAAAAAACTAATCATAGGGTTGATTAGGTTGATGATCAATACCAATGACTCAATGATTACTTTGCCGGTTGCTGAGTTTTCTGGTTTTCAGGTTTTCAAACCCAACCCCCCATTAGATATTCCACACTCTCCAACCCCCACCTTCTTGCATTTGCAGCAGCTCAACGATGGAGGACGGTGCTACAAGGGAGCAACTACCATCACAAGACATTTCATTTCAGCTACTAAGGCTATCAAACCTCGTTCTCAAGCCAACAAAGCAAAACACAAAGCATTATTATTATTACAGTATTTTGCATCGTGTTATACTGGATTACCTCTTCACTGGACATTTCCATTGGATCTCTGCCCTCATTAGCTAGCTTACTTTTCTCTATTGTGGAAATTTGACTTTTGTTTATGTCACTCAGTAGTTCAGGGGGACCGGAGGGTTATGCAAAGAAGCAAACCCCTAATTGCAATGTGCTTAATATGACGACTGAAGTGCCCTTAAATTTTTCAAAAACATGTTACCAAAAAATATGTTACCATCCCTACATTTGTATTCATCTGTCAAGGAGCTGTTTCTCATGATCCTCGAATCTCCAGATACCAGTAAGCATCAGGCTATGGTGTCCCTCAGAGCCACTGCCAAGCCACCCAGTTCCACTTTATGGGCACCCACATCCTGCAGAGGAACCCGTCCGTTACTGTCCTGCAGCTGCCTCAATTAGCCTGTAGCCATATGCCCATGAAAGCCATATGCTTCCATGGTAGATGTGGAATTGGTACACCCTTAATGTTAAATATTTAACATAGCCACAAGAATGTGTCTGTAGCCTACTGAATGTTTTTCTTTCAGCCATCTCAGGCAATGCAAAAAAACTTTTTCAAAATGAAAACCTAAAAGTCAATCATCCTTTGAAATGCTGGGCCTTAATCACACAGAAAACGAGTGTGGGATGAGAGTGAAAAAATACAGCATTCTGATTCTACCAGACACTCAATAAATTCTTCACTCTGTCACTGCACGAGTCGTTGCTCTAGGAGATTAAATGCTCTGGACTTGGTGCCAGCACTCGACAGCTTGGTGGTCTTTACCACCAAACTTAACGGGGCCACAGCTATAAATTGATCGACAGCAGAAATTAATTATGCATCTAATTGCAGAATTCATAAGCATAACTTGCCAAACAGATGGAAGTCATTGGTGACAGTCCCTCCTGGTTGGAGCGACTTGATTCAGGCCCTGGGATATTACACTGTGTCAGTGTCCAGAGGAACCCAGTCCTCTCCAGAGTGGGATTTATTAAAACCAATACAGAAGCCTAGGGGCCATTTGGCTCCGGGCTTCTATTGTGTCATTGTGTGCTGGCATCTGCTGACTGAAAACAACTGTGTGCAAAGCTCTACTGGACTTATAGGACACCTCTGTCATAGATCAGATGCATATGGCTGTTGTCGGCTGAAATCTCCACTGGGTTTTGAAAGAGTTTCATAAAACCATGTAATGCATGTAATCCTTCAATTGAAGTTAAATTAAATTAAATTCACCAAAGTTGGAGTTCAGAGGTTTTCACCTGACAGCAAGGATTTTCAGACTTTTCCATGCTTAGGATCCCCATCTAAGAACATCTTTGGGATTAGGTTTGATGAAATACAGAATTGCATAGCCATCAATGCTATAGGTGAGAAAGTAGCTGAAAGTAACATTGAACATTTTTTTTCATTCAGTGAACTTCCAGCAAAGCATATGCTCATGAAATAAGTTGCTAATGCCAATGAAATTGCCCCATTACAACAAACATGTTCCCTGTCACAATGATGAGAGGGACCTAGTATAAAACTAGGCCACATATTTCTTGGGCTAAATATAGGTGTCTATGTTGAGATTTCCAGATCAGTCGTCAAATGGGCCGTCTTGTTCATTTTTCATGAAATATGTTTTGAAATGTACTATATCTCAGGATAACAATGCTGTACCTAATGAGGCTTTACAGGTAGTTTATTTAATATGATGTTTCTGTAATAATTTGAAGAGTAAATTCTCACATAGCTGATTGGAAGACCCCTAAACAGCTATTTAGGGAGGAGTACCAATCAACAGCACATCCAGCTGTGACGTTTTGAATGGAGACAATCTGGCACGAGATGTAAAAACGAATGGATCCTTTAAAATGTAAAAACCTCAAACCTATTCAGAGATTGACAGTTGGACACTGAGTCAGACGGGATGCTAATGCCTGTCATGTCGTTCAGTCTTCCCTCTTAGCAGGCTCCCTCTCACTGCCCATGTGGGATCCAGCCTGAGTGACAGTGCGCTGACATTTACAATCTCTCACCCTGAAGGTGTGGGCGAGCATGTGTTTATCGAAATGTGATTACAGTGGACCGTCTGAGTCATTAGTGAGTTTTATACATTATATACATACATTGTGACATTACTGCCTGCTCATTATTCTCTGTTGACTGAGTCTCGTTCAGTTTGCTTAATTCTTTCATCTTTTTCCAGGAAATCACTGAAAATAATGTTATTATATATTATTTCAGTTACTTGAGTGACACGTGTGGTTAGATAAAGATTAAATAAATTAAAAACTACAAGGCACTCAGAGAGCGTAAACCTGTACCAACGCTGAATAATTCTCCAATTTGCTGCTACACTTAAATACATCATTCCTTTCACTTAAATTTTAAGTGAAATTGATTTCTTAATCCTGCACAAACCCTTAGGATTTTTAATCAAGTCTCTGTCTCTGTTAGTTACATGGCTAAAAAAAAAACAGTAATGGCCTAATGGCAGAAATCCCAGATCCGGATCACCACCAAAATCTAATTAATTGTTCCTTGGATGGATGTCCACCAAATTTCATGAAAATCCAAGGTTTTGAGACACCCTGCTGACAGACAGACAGACAGACAGACACACTGTTTAACAGAGGCAACAACAAAACCTCCTTAAACTATAGGCTCATTCCCATGGATATAAGTCTTCAATAGAAGTTATGGGAATTTATGTAGTGATGCTTAAGTAGCTAAGTGGCTTTACCTTAACATCCTCTGCAACACAACTGATATCTGATCACAAAGCAGAGGGATGTGTCTGGGAGACTTTCACCCAAGATAGTGACCTTTATGTCCAGGCAAATGCTAGTCTAATAGGTACTGTATTATTCGGTGTCAGGGTGATACCTTTAAAAGTTATGTAAGCATAGAATGCCGATTTCCTTCACAAGACCTTTTATTTTGCAAAAAACAAAGGGGCAACATAACTGGAACTTAAGGTGTATCCATTTATGTCTCATCTCTCCTCACCTTCATCCTGTATCAGTGCTTATTGGAGGGGAGTTATAGAAGTGGCCCTGTGTTTTCTCCACTCTCTTCTCTTTTCCAGACAGCTGCTCATGCCATACTGTATTGTGTGTGCGTGGGACCTTCCCATTCCAGTAGCACAAATTAATCTTCACCACCTGTCCACAAGCATCAGACCTGATGCAAGGGCACATATATTTATTTCACCACTCCCCCCTCCAAGAGCCAAACATGCACAGACATATAATTTAGGGCTGCCGTCTCTCGCTATCTGCTGTTTTTGCAGCTGAACAATACAGCATTTCAATGAGTGTTAAGTAGAGCCTGAAGGGCCTAACCTATACTCAAGTCCCTGTGTGTCTAATGTTTTCTTGCAGGATGAAAAGGGCTTGTCTCCCAAACACACAATCACAAGAGATGTGATTATAAATTTCCACATAGAAATTAGAGAAAGTGTTGCAAAAATCACCCTACTAGGTCTGTGGTAGGTATGGTTATTTATTCTGATATTCTGCTCAAACACCGCTGCCTTCCACTGGCTTCGGTAGAACTTTGTGATGTACAGTATTTTTTGTGGGTCTATACTTTGCTATGTGCTATTTATCAAGCTAGGAAAAATGCCCCTAACATTTCCAGGAAAATAGATTACAGAGAGAGATGCTGAAAAAACATATAGGCCACTTTGCGGTTCGTAAAATTCTAGGTCAGCTTTGTGTGTGTCTGTGTGTCACTATTACGTGTCAGCAGCTACAGTATGTGGGTGAATGAGAGGTGAAGGCCAAAGTACTGTGTGTATTTGCTGGAGAGACAAAGCCACGTGATTGGCTGACATCTTCGTGACATGCTGTTAATGCAACAGATCAACTTAAGTGTTTCAGGCTTTCATTTGTCACCATCCGGCTCTACATTGTCTTTGTATTATATTGTAGTGAATTACACTGTAAGAAAGTATTCATTGTTTGAAATAATAATCATAAGTAATCCAGTAATCCAATACAATATTCAACTAACCATTACTTACTTTAGTAGGTCTTTCCAGGGAAAGTAACTAAAATCATTTTGCTACTGGTTTGTTACAAGCATGTTTTATCTTCTGCTTTGAATTGTTTAACATTGCTTCTTAGGATACATGTAGCTCAAATCATTACCACATTCATTTTGAGACATTGGTATAATTGCCGTAAACAAACAAGACCACCGTCAAGAATATTGTGGCAGCCTCTACCAGCCGCTACACTGTATTTTACATCATGTGCCATCAGGTTGGATTTCGCAGTAAATCTGCTGGATTGCTTTACTGCACAAAACAGGAGCAGGACTGCTGTTCTTCCAGCACAAACAGAGCTAAAGCCTTCAGAGCTTCTTGCAATGACAGCATCCACTTTGTGACAGGAACAGAAACAGTAGTTCTAACAATGCCACTGGCATGAGATTAGAGGCTAGCAATCTTCTCAATTGCAGTCTCATTTGTTTATGGTAATTATGCCATGATATCACAATAAATCTGACCATGATATATTGATGGTTGAAATGCACTGAGCACCTATAATGTTGGAATATGAAAGACAGTGTCTTGGCTTTCAGAATAATGTTTACTTTTTGGAACATTAGAAATCGATTTTGTTCACGGTTATGCTTCCATTCATCCAAAAATATTCCACAGAGATTGTAGAACTGGGCTAGACTTCTGTAAGCGTCGCCAGATCCTTCTTGACTGCTCCATAAAAAGACACTCTGCTCTCAGGGCTCAGTCTGCATGCAGCACCGCAGCATCACTCCTAGTCACTGTTGGGGCATTGTTCCTCTACAGCACCATTAGTTAAACAGCTGAAAATCATCATCATCAGAATAGCTCTCCCTTTGGTAGGGGAAAGAAGAAAAACAGCTTTTTGTGAAAGTGCTGCTATCTGAGTCTAATGCATAGTTTCAAGTTGAAATAAGTTACACCATATTTTATTGTATAACAGTGACACCATCTCTTCATTATCTAGCCATGCACATAGCATATTATAATGAACAACTGAAAACAGAAGTCATCCTGCTTATTTACATCATCTGTTACACAATAGTTTACATCCTGACACTACTGACCTGTGTATAGAGTGTCCAGCTTGTAAGAGGCATACTGTGTATATATAGGAGGCTTTGTCACTGGCTTGTCCCTCAAGGGCCAGTGGCTGCAACGAGTCTGCGAGCGGCTGCCTCTAATCGAGTGGTCTGGGTGATGGATGGTCCCTGGCATGATGTATGGCTGATGTTTTTCTCCCACAGGCCTCTGTGGGTTGTCTCTGGTCAAGTGACCTCCACTTCCTGTGCATCTCCACACCTCCCTGGAGTCCCTATCCACTGCCCGGGTGTAAATATGATCCATGGCATAGCACGCCAGGTGCTGAGTGATGGGTCTCATTGGCTGAAGGTTGCACCCGGTCAGTCGGCCTCCCTTAGCCTTGTTTCAGTCTTTCGCTCACTCACACTCCTCAGCAGAACTGGAATTCGTCATATTTACATTCGCCCGGTGAAAGACATGTGCTACGTGACGTTCATGTCCTCTTATCTCACATGTTCTGAGTGGCTTTAATAGGCTACAGGGGCCAAGGGATCAAGTATAATCATGTTAAAGGGTGATGCCACTTAATTTCAGCTTTGAAATCTACTCCTTTAGAGTTTTGTTTTATACTAGTGAACATTCACTTCTGTCTCCCACTGCCAAGAGAGAGGTGACATTGACACTATCCAAGATAATTTTCTGTGAATCTTGTTACATTTTCTGGATGTACAGTAGATACTCATTTATCTAAATGGCTGCAAATGATCCAAATATTTACACAAACACTGATTCCACAAAGCTAATCTCCCATTCACTGCCAAGAGAGCAGCTACAGGCTACGCAGCAGTAAGACCTCACAGATTTAAATCTTGGTTTAATTTTTCTAGCCTTGGGACAGAAGTGTAATTAGATTGTCCAGCCCCATTAGAAAACTACATATGAATTATTAAATTGAGCGCTATTTGCCTTCATGCCCTGGCTGGAACCTTTATCTGACCTCATAATGCATTCGGACCTATCAGTTGACCCGTGCAGCACTGGAGTCAAATATGCAATTTCTCAGTATGCCATCAAATGATTTTATGATTCTTACTTTTGTTGCAGTGCACTACACTGCACACCGCACCGCTGAATAATGGGTCACTGAACTTCTATAACAGAGAGAACTGCCAGGCGCTGACACAATAAATTTTTCCCTGCTATAGCTACTCTGGTAAATACACACACACAGAAATTAGATTTGGCAGGCCATTCAACACTCCCCTCGGGGATCTGCAACTTTGCGACTGCAAGATTTTTTTTTTTCTCTCTTCAAAATCAACAGTTCACCTCAAATGCTGCAAGTGCTTGCAGATTTCCTATAACCCCTTCACATCTTTTAAGAAAATGACAGGGACTGTAAATTAAAAAACATTCTCACCCTCGAATCAAAACACTTGTGAAAAATGGCAGCATTACAATTTCATCCTTGACTTGCAACTTTTTCCAAACCCCACACTTCTACTACAAATAAACAGGAAAAAAATGAATTGGCTTGCAATGTGTACAAAATTCTAAGTTAAAAACTGTACCTTGGATGACATGACACCTTTTAAATCCTTTGACTCGCTAGTATCTTTTCATCTACTGTATCATTCATCGCTCTGGCTGACAGACTGAGCAAGGTAGACGCCAAAAAATTTAAATATGCAGAAAACCACGAGTGGAGGTGTAAAAGCTGGAGTTTGCTCTCCCTAATTTAATGATGGAGGAGCCACTGCTTCTTTTGCTCCACTGCTCGTGCGTTCGAGTGGCATTAGCCTTAGCCTCCAACTTTGCCCGGAGCTGGTAGCACTGCTGCAGGTTAAAGTCCTGTTCATAGCCCTTCCAGATTATCCATGTATGTCTACAGCAGCTCCCTTGGCAACAGTGCAGGAGGAACGGGGGAAGGATCCAGTGAGTCAACACATGAGGTGCTGCTTTCTGCACACCGGTTAATGATAATAGTAATTTAACTTTTTGTGAAACTTCTCATACACAAAAATTATGTTATTTTATACTCCTTGAAAGAATGACACTGATTTTGAGCTACAATGGTATGATGTTTGTTTAGCTCTTGAATTAAACATAAAAGGTAACACACACACACACAAAAGCAAACACAAACATAGGAGCGAGTGTAATTTGTGTAAGCGGAAGGCATCCTGCTGTTCCTCCAAAATTACATTCTGGCTGGTGTAAGAACCTTCTCCATGAGAATACTCCACACAGGTTGATTGTACACCTGCTTGGCTATTTTACAGGTGTTATTCATGCTAGCAAACACGACCGCTTCCTCCTAGGATCTCTCTCCAGTCTCAAACCAATGAGTTCTGTGCCTGCTAGCATGACAGAAAGCTCATCATGTTAATTCAAAAGCTAACTGGCTCAGCTGAGTTTCATTAACTTTTCCAGTCCAGTTGCACTGGCAGTCTTCTCACCCTCAATTTGCTCTCCCTGAAATACAGTAAAAAATTTAATTGGCTCTGTAAAATATTGAGTTTGGACTTTCCACAGAGACATACATTTTTTTCTGTTAAGCCTATAAAAATATAAATATTTGCTGCAGCAATGCCAGCCATAACTTATTTGTTGATATGTTATCTTAAGTAGAATTGCTTGAGTTTTCTGGTGACAGTGGCTGACAACGGGAATGGTTGTCAGACTGACTCTCCATCCCCCAACAACTACTACTGAAGTGGCCTTGAGCAAGGCACTTAACCCCCAGCTGCTCCAACAGAAGAAGACAATGGTTGTATTCACTTGGGAGCTACCCAAGGGTGAATGTGTTCCAAGGGTGAATGTGTTCCAAGGGTGAATGTGAGTGTGATTGTGAAGCAAATTGTTGCTGGAGAACAGCATGCTCAGTCGATTTTCCATGGATAAATTAACAGTAAAGTTCCCATATTATTCAGTTTTCAGGATTTTGTTTTCAAATATTCTATGGTTGAGGATAAGAATATTGGGTTTTTTATGATGTTTTGTGAATAAATGTAGTTTAGTTAAAGGGTATTTATTGAGTGAATCTGAAGACTAAGTCGTCACAGGCAGAACAGTCACAAACTGGTCCCTGATTGGCCGACAACACCAGCTCCTCTAATTCAAATGAGGTAAACCTGCTGAGGTGAGGCTTTCCAGTGGGTGTGTCAGTTGAAATGCTGTAAATTTGCCTGACTGGAAAGATATTAGCAACTCTTCGTTGAGGGTTCTCAATCAAGATCAAGTCTAGTATTGATGTGTTGACTGGAGTTAGTCTGAAACAGCCTGTATGGTTTTTGAAAATGCAATAATTTTAAATTAAACCACTCAAAAAAACAAATGTTAACAATGTCTTCATTAAACATTTTTGATAATATATGCAGAGTATAGAGAAAAAAATAAATTCCGTCTTTAAAATAAATTGATGCTGTGACATTCAAAGTTAAATATAATCAAGAAAAGTGATATTTGTAACATAATATCATCTTTAAAGCACAGCTGCAAATTTAAAAACTATTCCTGTTAAATTGTTTATCAATGTACTTGTGTGATCAGATGTTTGGCAGGGAGTTCCAACCAGCCACACGTGTTTTAATTACCCGTCATTTACAAGTTGCACCATTTATTTCTGGTCCTGTTTAAATAGCGCTTTCTGCTGAATATTAATAGTGCTCTCTTGCTTGCACACAGGTTAATATGCGCCCTCTCTGATGAATAACTAAAGACTAATGTATAATGCATAGGACTGGCTGTTCCCTGCACAGGGCTTCGCCGTTGTCTCAGGTGTCCGTGTTGGTAGGTAGTGGAAGTCACCGTGAGAAGCAGTTGTTTCTGAATGTCTGATATAAAGGTTGGAGAGATCACAAAGTGGCTCTATCTATCATTTTTCGGGACCAGAACAATCACTGAAATCCACATTAATTAAAGCATGTAGAAATACTCATAATGATTCTTGAACTTTTTATTCAGTTAATTTACATATTTATCTATTGACATCTGCTGGTTTGAATTACAGTCAAGTGTCTGCTTCTGAGTTTATGACCATGGTACAATTGTGAGTGAAGAATAGCAAGGCCAATATTCAGCACTCAACTTCAGTGTTTATGTTCCAATTCAGCTTTCGTATATTCTGAAGAAAACTTGCTTAAGTTGAGGTCATTCCATTTCTGCTAACCAGAATATTCTACTTGGTGAACTTGTGCTTTTTGCATCGATGACTATCCTGTCGGGTTCGACACTACATAAGCTCTGTCTATGTCTGTCTACGAGCGCTGTAGGCATTTGATTTGAACAGTAAGCCTATTACACATACAATGTTGCACTCTCATAGCATAATACTCCCACTATCATATATTCACAGTGCATTTCTCAACATGTTTCGGGGTATTGTACGCCAAAATATGCCCTCCCATCACAGTAGGCTACGACAATCCCATCTCCAGACGCTGCTTCAGTTTGTAAAGGAGACGGTGGCTTGAGAGGGAGCGCTGCTGAACTGAAGGGGGACTGCATCAGAAGGGCCAGAGGCTCTGGGTTGTTAGCTAGCTGAGTGGAGCTGCTTTGCTGTACTAGCCTGCAGACCCCTAGGCAGCCGGTCCATGCAAACATAATATTTATTAAGTGGTCTTCTTGCCCTGTAGGACTGTTCTAACACAAGTGAGCTGCACATGGATTTATTTTATGCTTTTTTTTTTTTTTACTCATAGTGGTGCATTTTTGTTGCAGATGAACAGCCTCCATGCTCACAGGTTTCAGATAGTGTGTAAACAACAACTCACTGACTTTAGCCTGCTTATTGATTAGCTAGTATATTGAATTAAGGGAACATACTGTATATTGTAGAGAATGTGCTGTTCTCCCTCATTGCAGGAACAAATTGCATTCTGTGTGTGTGTGTTTGTGTGGGTATGTGTGTGTGTGTGTGTGTGTGTGTGTGTGTGTGTGTGTGTGTGTGTGTGTGTGGGTGGGTGGGTGGGTGAGTGTGCGTGCTCTGTCCCATCTTGTGATGGCACATGTGTCTTGCCCCATGTTGTGAGGGCTCACGCTGAGCTGTAATAACACACCCCACTGCTGTCTGAAATATTCATAGCTAGATAGGCTCAACTCTCCCAGTCAGTCACATGGATTCCTTATTATCACCCCCCTCCGCTCTCGCCTCCTGGTCACTTTATTCCACCAGCCTACTGCTGCATGCCACTCACCTCTCAGCTTCTGGATGCACCTTGCAGAGCGGGGAAACAACAGAGAGCTGGGCCACTGAGGCTTCTCAAGAGCTCTTAAATGTCACTACTCCTCTCTTTTTTAGCAAATATTTTCTGTTGGTTTTCACGCAGAGAAGGCAGAATTTTTCATACATGTTTTGATTTTTGTTTTGATTTGATGTTTTGATACTTAATTTATTTTAATACTTAATTTTATTTCTTATCCAAAAGTGTAAATCTGCGAGATCCTTGTTTTTTTTTAATTTATTTTGGTGATATCTTTGGTGCTAAGCGCTCATTGCTGTGGTGTTTTTGCACTTCCCATTGATCACTTGTCAATCAAACAGTGTGGGCGGTACTGAAATATATTTTTCCTTAGATTTTCTGTTGATGAAATTTGAGCTTCTGTTGGTGGCGCTCTTTTCTTTGTCTGTTCAGCCATGGTGGCACAGTGTTAAGTATTACAAATGTAAAAGCTTTCATGAACTTGGTATAGGTTGTATCACCATTATATTACACCAATCTGTGATTGGCAAAACAGGCATTTTTTATATGAAAATGTTGTGGATTATTACTTTAAGATGCAAGATACTTTAAGAGTATTTTAATTTTAAGCCATGCAGAATACTACCGAATAAATACACAGCTAACACAAGTGAAAAAAGTTACAGAATTACCTTTGGGTATTTATAGTAGCCTACTGTATATATTTTGGTGGATGCCCTGAACGGCAATGTACAAAAAATTATGTGCTGATAATTTCTAAGTCTACCTTGTCGGAATGACTGGGTAAGTCACTTGGTAACTCATCTAGACGAGTTTTAGCCACAATAGTTTTTTTTTTTTTTCACCTTGCCTTTCAGGGCTTCCATAAAATCCAGTGTGTGTGTATGTATGTATGTATGTGTTTGTATGCATGTGTGCGTGTGTGGGTATGCCTGTCTGTGTTTGTGTCTGTCTAAATCAAATGGCCTTTATTTAGGGGTTGTTACATGGGTGAGCTGTTGTGATCGGTTCGTGAGGTTGTGGGTGGACAGTAGAGTAACTATTGTGAAGCACAAACAGAGCAGCAGGTTCATTAATAATAGTTAAACAGAGAGTTCAGTGGCAATATAAAACAATAAAGCAGAAAATAATCCTGTCAGCATGGCCATACTGTACCTATAGATGGACAATATACTGTTAAACCATTCCAGAGGGACAGCATTAGTCGGCTGTTAGACCGAAAACTGTAAATGTCAGACATCAAAATCCATGCCATTCAAAAAGCAATTTTAGGTCACTGCAAAAATCCACAAAATGCCTACTGGGTCACCAAAACCCAATGTAGAGTTTTATTGAAACAATTATATTTTAACCCCACTCACTCAAGAGAGAGAAAGAAAAAGAAAGAATCGCTCAAAAGCAACAATTCATTTGTGTCATTGTGGAATTGTTTGAATTTGGAAGAGGATGAACTATCCCCTTAGCTAGCCTGGATTAGCTAATGTCAGCTAGGAAATATGGTATGCAAGAAAGCTGAAAAATAACAATTACACGATTCTGCTTGTTTTTGACATACAGTATTATAGAACAGATATATAAGAAAGTCAAATATTCAAAACCTCTTTATGAAGAACCCTTGCAAAAACCATGAAGTCCGGACTAAACAAGCTCCAGTCTTTCCGGCAGAAGTGAGGCCAGGCAGGAGCAGAGCAGCTGCAGTTCTTCATCAGTGGCCGGTCAGGGCCAAAACACTGCTGATCATCACTCTGCAGCTGTGGCCATTCAAGGAGGTCAAACCCCACCTGCACCAGGTCAGAGCATCAACCTGGCACCATCGCTCAGATGCAGGCATTACTCAGAATAGCAGGCTTTTTTTTTTCATTTTTTTTTTTTTTTAAATATCATTCAGCCAGGAAAGGTTGACTGAGCACACATGCTCTGTTTCAGCTACACCCTGCTTCACATTCATACACTTCCCCACATTCACACCTGTGAGCTGTCCGCCACAATCACAGTCTCTACTGCCTCACTGGAGCAGTTGGGGGTTGAATAGTAGTGGTTGAGGGGAGGAGTTTGTTTCGCTTTTCACTGTCCCTACTCACATTTTCCTAGCTAGAATAAAACCCAATGTGTTGCTCATTGATCCATGAATATGACATACAGTAGGGCGGTGCTCGTTTGCATACAAGAATCACTTACATGTGAGCAGTGTTATGTAATTTTATAATGTATCCAGAGATGAGGCACAGACCTCTGAGGAAAACAACAAAAGAGAACAAAAAATAAGGTGTGTATCTAAAGTGTGTCAATCACAAGATTTGCTGTACCCCAGGACCCAATGGTGCATGGTGCATCCATTATGGCTCATGTGTTTTTGACCGTTCAAATACAACTGGTAGTTTATGCAAGTGTAGAACAAGAATAGAAGCGTAGGATGAAACCACAGAACAACAGAAAAATCATGTGTATTTCCACTGTGGCCTTTGAACGTAAAAGACGAGCAAAACCACTAGGCAAGATACATAAAAAAAAAATTATATTTTCATCCTTTTATGTTAGATGGAAATCTCCTGTGTTGATGTGTGATAAGGGGAATGGTGTGTTACTTACTTTAAGATTCATTTTGGTGATATATGTTATATATATATATGTATATGTACTTTTTTATGTTCATCAGTTTATGTTTGTTTAGGTATTTCACAATCCAGGCAAGAGGGTCCACTGTAGCCTCATTTGAACAAATTTATCAGAACAAAACACTTTAAGAAGAGACGGGCTTTCATCAGCAGTTAGAGAAAATTCATGGCCTCAATGTTCCATAAGCCCAAACTCTTCCTATTGTTTTTGCATTTCTGCATTTTTTACTTCCCAATTTGCTTTCGACTTTTCAATCTGGCTGCTGCAATTGCAAAAAAAAATGAAATGTTTAAAGGTGCTGACTTAGGCTTATTCTAATTCTTACCACCACATCACTGCCATACATACAAGGAGTGGCAGCATTATTTTTGGAATAGCAGCATGGAAGCCAAATCATCATTGTTAGATGTTGTGAATGAGGAGGGGGGGGGGGGGGGGGGGGGAGGGGGACAATTATAAACATATAAAAAAGGGTTCTGCTATACAGAACCTAGCACAAGGAGGCCATTAAGATCCCAAGTACTCTCACAATGAGGGGAACATTAGCCATGTTAGAGGAAATAGTGAAGCATGACACTCTGATAGAGAAACAAATGAATGCAGCTGGCAGTGCCAAGTACACAACCCCACAATCCAGAATGACAAATGTTCAGCTGAGATGTCATGCAGTGAAACTGTCAGAGTAAAGATAGTGAAGTATTCAGTATTACTGCTGATAAGAATCTAAATAAAAAGCTGCAATGGTCACTATAAAATTATTATTATTATGGACCCATCCAAGAGAGATTTTTTAGGCTTTTAGTCAGCAGTTCAGATGCAGCAGGACTGACAAATATGAAAGATAAATGTCTAGAGAGATATAATCTGGAATAAAGAAACAAAATAGTGAGAATGCAGCATCTCTGCATGCATGGATTAAGGAGGTGGCAAACATAAACTCAAACTTAAACATGAAGTCAACTTGAAATGAATAGTGATGGACTAGTAGAGACGTTCTGGTCCAGATATATTTCATATTTGACCTTGATTGGGCTATTGGTAATTTTTTTGCAAATCACACCGTGAACTCAGGTTTTTATCAATCACGTCCAGTCTTCAAATTCCAGTCTTTCTCTCTGCCACTGATCCAGTAGATGCACTCATGGAAATATGGTAGCACTACAGAAGTGAGGTGTTTTTTGATGAGCAAAGTGAAGAG